>NC_053163.1:127299030-127599030 GCF_016835505.1 Polypterus senegalus | reverse complement strand
ATCGGGGTTCCTTCCAGTTCCCAATTGCCTTTGGATTCTGTAGGACACCACTGGACTCACTGACACTTTTGAGTTCTCTAAATGAAAGGCCTACACTTCTAACGGTAATAATGTTTTGTCACATTTCATGTGTTAATTACCGTTTTCTTGCCATTAACACTGGAATTTACATCTTTCTGCAGTATAATATTGTCCAAGCATTACAGTACACACCCAAAATTCATGGGGTCATGTTCCCAGAGCACCCGCGATTTGCAAAAAACCGTGACTTTTGGATGTGGTTAAAAAATGCCTTTTAAATTACTATTTTTATAGTTTAAACCCTAAATATGCCCCCAAAGCACTTCAATTTCATTGCAAACTCAGCTTACTACATTACCTAAAAAACAGAATGTAAAGGTAAACCGTCTGCTGTACAGTACTGTACTGCTATGTCTCCCGCGGTGCTAGAATGTAAAATACCGATGTTACTGTTATACGTACTGTGGTTCATGCAAGCGCGTTTACTTTGGTATGCGCTGTTGTTTTCTTTGTTATAAGTAAATACATAATAATTTCATTTAATTAAAATACAGTAAAATGTACGGGTACTCACCAAAGATGAATGATATCGATGATGATGAAGTAGCTGTGCAGTACGATGCAGAGGATTTAAAACTCCTCGGGTGGTGGCGCCTCTTCAGGCACTTCAGGAGGAGTCGTATCTTTAGTCGGGTGGTCTTCTGGTGGGGTTTCGTGCTGGCTTTTCTTTATAGGTTTCAGGAACATTGTGATGGGAAGTTGCTGTCATCGTTTCTTCATGGTGATTCCATCCTGATGATATTTTTATTCCTTACGGTCATTACCTTTTTGGCACTATCACAGAAACTTACAGATACGGTACTCCGGATCGCTGCCCTATTCTTCTTTATGTAGTGTGCAGTGCTTTCATTAATTCTATAGTGGCGTGCTACTGCAGCATAACTTTTTAGTTCCCGGAGCAAATCCAGTAGTTCAACCTTCTCCTGAAGTGTTTTAAACTTCTTCTGGCGCTTGGGCTCAGTGCCAGAAGCCTTAGAAGGTGCAGGGCGTTTTGGTAACATCTTGTGTGTTTAAGAATAAGAAAATGAGTACAATAACAAAATGGAAAACACGAGGACACTCAGCTGGAGACGCGTCACAGCGCAGCAGTCAATCAGCAGCAAGGAGAAATGAATAGCGTTCTCAGATTGGCTACTTTCACCATCCCAAACCGTGTTTCCCTCAGCGGTTGCTCCCTGTTCTCTCTACAGCACAGTATTGCCACAGAAAAAGCTATAAAAATTGCAGAGGATATTTGCACTTTCCGCTAACAATTAATAGTTAGGTTCTAAGGAAAAATCCGCAAACGACCGAGTCCGCAAACACTGAACTGCGCCTTCTCGGGGGTCTACTTAACTTCAGAGGGTGTAGTAACACAGTCTGTTTCAACTTTAAGACAGACAGAAGGTTTTAAGTAGTTGTAACACCTGTGCAAATTGGTTTACTTCAACTTGCTGGGTGTAACTTATTTTGATTGCTGCAGAACATCAGTAGGTTGTGACCTATTAGTTGTTCCCTGAAGAGGACAATTTCTAATATTCAGAAATTTCTTTTTTTTCAGTTTTTGCTAACCTAAATTTTAAACTTAGACCAGTTTACTGATGGCCTGTTCACCATTGTAGGTCATTCGTTGCATTTCAACTGATTACATTTGAAGAAAAGCTGGAAAAACTGAGGTGTTGTAAACGTTTTGACCAGTAGTGTGTTTTGTCAACGCAACCCCCATATTTAGCACAACTTTCAAAAATGGATCTCTTCACTTGCTTTTTCTGCTATTGCACTCCATCCCAAAAATATTTTGCAATATCAACAGCTATTCATTGAACTTGGAATCTACTAAAGTGATGCCTGTTAAATTATTTATTAGTTTATTAGACTCTCATTTATTTAAAAGCCGTTTGAAGCATTCCTTGGAGATCAAAATAGTCTGTCTCGATGTTAATTACTCCAACGATGGGATATTCTTGGCGTAAGATAAAGTCACAGTGTTACCTTGGGTGCAAGCCTTGTTAAATTGTATAACATGTACCTTCTTTTAATTTTTGATGTGTCAGTGCAAACAGAATTTCATAGTATTTTAAGAGAAAGTAGAACCCTCCAAACATATATAAACCCAAGTATGTTTTATAGGATTAGTTGGAAATTCAAAACTTAATTTCGAGGGCGGCACAGGTTTACCATTGGTAGCACTGCTGTCTCACCACAGGTAGGCTGGGGTTCACCTCCCAGATCCTCACCCTGTGTGGAGTTTGCATGTTAGCCCTGTGTCTACATTGGCTTCCTCCCATAATCCAAGGTGGATTGGCAATGTTAAATTGGCACTAGTGTGTACGTATGCGCGTGTCAGTGTCTGTTTGTTCAGTTGGTGATGGATGGCCACTCTGTCCAGCAATTGCTTGCTAGGATTGGCTCCAGCTTCCTTATGACCCTACTCAGGATAAAGCCAATTCAGAAAGTGGATGAATGATTTACTTGGAAGCTCTAGTTGTGCAACCCATCAAACATGGCTTGAAATTTAAGTAGTCACCATAGACCTGGGTTTTAATGGCAGTAGTGTTCTATATTTGTAAAAACAGTGCTAATGTTTGTGATGTGCCATCTGTTGGAATGACAAACGCAATAGATTTTATTACTAAAAATGTTTGTGATGTGCCATCTTTTGGAATGACAGAGAGAGCAACTGGATGGACATGCAGACACATTATTTTATTAGGGCAGATAATGAGCAAATAATAAAAGTCATTAAAAAAAGCAAAATGCTTTAAAATAACTACAGTGGTGCTTGATTTACTGAAATCTTTGAACAGGGGTTGATTTGGGTCCCCCTTGATTTGTTGGATTCAGTTCACTCTTTGCCCCAACCACGAACCTGTGTGCAGTTTAATCAGCTTGTGCCCTCTTCCCACCTATGTTCCTCTAGTTCCATCTGTGAGATGAATTGGGAAGCGGAATTATTCACCCTGCAGGACAGCAATACTAAGCTGGTGGCAGCCCTGCATGAGGCCAATGCCAATGTAGAACAATGGAAGAAGCAGCTGGCTGCATACCAGGAAGAAACGGACCGGCTGCGGGAGCAGGTAGGTGATGGCATCTCTGGGATCTGCTAATTCACAGTCATGTCTGGCTTGCCTACTGTTAAAGCTGACCTCTCCACTTCTCCATATTTCCAGTCATTGGACCACCATAAGGTACAAGAGAGGGTGAGACACACACGGGAACCTCCGTTCTGACATAAAGTTGCAAGGGTACTGTTGATTTGCAGGTTACTGTTAAGTTGCAAGGGTACTGTTGATTTGCAGGTTACTGGTCTACCTTTAATATAACGTGTAGCTCACCTCAGTCACCTTAGCCCCCTTTATCTCCTTAGACCCTCTTAATACATACGCCATGTAATTAGATACTGCCGAAGGTGACTGCAAGGATGGCAGTGTTAAAATATAAAAGAATGTGACGAGGGGAAAGCAGCAGCTCCCAGAACTCTCTGTGATTAATGGCTTTTCACATGCACGTGGACGCCTAACCCAGAAGCTGCCTGGGGAGGAACTGGATTATTTTTAACTGCAGCTCAGTGTAGGGAGCAGCTCACACTAGTACGCTTTCATTCCCAGTAACTAGGCCAGTTTGCTGAAGTAGGCCAACCTAGAAACAGCCAAGACGCCAAGTCAAAATGAAGGTCAAATTGCTTGTTATGGGCACACTGCTCACTTCTGCCCATGAAGTCCCAGGAGGGGTGAGTTGGAAAAATGGAACAAAAGTTTTCAGCTACTAAGGGGTCGTTTTTGATTTTTTTTTTTTTATTCAGAATTGATCAGACCATATGATGTTAAGTCATTTCTGTTCCTCACCAAGACAGTTATCACGTATCGTCTTTCTTCTGTTTCGTCTTTTAGGTGGCCAGTCTGGAGACTCAAAGCAGTCGGCATTCTTCAAATGAGGCAGGGAAAGATGAGCTGAGCCAGTCGCTTGGCGAGCTTGAGACTCTACTGAAAGCAAAAGATGAGGTAGGAAAATATGACTAGACATAATCACGAGGTCCAAGTACTGGCAATGTTTCACCAAGGCCCATGTAGTACCTGTCATGTTGGGCTGAGGAGACCCCTCACTTGATTCAGCACATGCTGAAGGTGTGTACATAGACCCCTCAAAGTCTGTCTGAAAGCTGATCCTGTGCCTTTTGTTTCTTCAGGAGATTCAATTGCTTCAGAGCAAGAAATCCGATTTCCACGAGTTGGAGAGGGAGCGGGAAGAGGTACTACAACGCCTACAGGTGGGTTATTTACACTGGTCACTTGACGCCAGAGGGCGTTCTGGAGTCGCTAACATAATGGCTTAGTAGCCGCACTGGGAACCATCATCTATAAGGGTGTATTAGGTATAAGCTTGGAAGAGCCCATGGATGCTGTCTCAGTTTTGACTGCAGCATTGTTGCACATTGCCAGCACCATTTTTGAAACCGTGGCAGTTTGTGATGCCATCTGACCCCTGAGGGAACTCTGTGGCAGCATGACATAGTAGCTTATACATTTACTGGGTCATCACTCGAGGTCCTTCTACAATTGAATGAAAGACTTGACAACAGAGTGCATTTGAATTTAGGCACTGGAGGGGTATTAGAAGCTACAGAGGAGTTGTCCCGTTCCGTGCCTCTATTGGATGGACTAGTGCGGCTCTGCATGCTTTGGGTCATCAAGTTACAAGGTGGTTATTTTAGTGGGCTGATTAGTGACTCTTCTGTATTTACCACAGGAACTGGAAATGCAGAATGCTGAGCTTGAAAGACGGGCACAGAATGCGGAGCAGAGCCTCGCCAGCTCCCTGGAGGAGCGTGAACGGGCAGAAAGGGAAGTCCAGAGAATCCTTGACATCCTTGATGTCAAGATATTCGATTTGACTGATTTACGGCAGAGTCTAGCCAAAATGGTGGAGAAGTAAAAATGAAGAGTTGCCTGTCTCATGGGTGGAAGGAAAGAAAAAAAATCCACCAGTAATTTTCTACAGGAAGAAGAAAACGAAGCACATGAAACCAATAGCCAACGTTGTCTGCAGCCTGCCAAATTTAGAGCATCCTGTACAGTAGCCTTCAGGAAAACGTGTCATAGAAGTAGCAGTGAGTCGCATTTTTTAGGAAGCCAGCCAGCCACCATCTCCCCTGCAAAGGCAACAACGGAACTGAACTGGATGAGGAAGTTGTGTTGGTGTGTTGTGTCATGGGGTTCCTCATATAGCGAGGGGCTGGAATTAGGCTTCCAACAGCAATAAATGGCATGGATACACGTCTGTGTAAAATTCAGACCTGCTGGTAGGTGGTCCAGCATTAACATCTCAATATGGGAGATATCAGAGGTTGCTGGCAGCCCAGGTGCTTTGTTATTATGGTCATACGGTACATCTGTTCAGCCAGCCAGATAGATAAAATAAGAAGCATAATTAGGAACAAAAATATTCCTCCAAATTTGGTAGATGGTGCAGCTTGGAGAGTAGTGGATACAGTTTGCGATGCAGGATTCTTCAAACTAAATCGATAAAGAGGCCCACTAAAACCTCTCAAATACTGAGTGTAGATGTTCGCTTTCTGCACAACACAAAAATACAGGCATTTGCACTTGATGGTCAGAGAGCCATGTTGGTTGCAAAGCTTTAATGATTAGGCTCCAACCTTGGAAGCCAACACATATAATGGGATTGTTCAGTTTATTGTGACCATTTAATTAAATAAAATGTGTTGCCGTAGAATCTCACCGAGTCAAGATCTACTTCATCAGCATGACTGGGCCACTTTGAAATTGGGGATCAATGCTGTGATCACTTCACGCAAAATTCAGAGGGGAAAAAAGTCCTAGCTGCCTCAGCCAAGCTGTAGCATAACATTGTCTTCACATCTCATTCAAAAATATATTACTAGTGTAGCTAGAAATTGCATTTTTGTGATTGCACTGTATATGGAGCGATGTGACACAAGCTTATTGTGTTTAGTTGTTAAAAGTTTTAGTTTCTCCTGAAATGCAGATTGGTTAGTCACGTATTTTATAACAGGGTGGGAAGGTTTGACATCCCCAATGGTAACTCTTAAAATTCCTGTAACACATGACCACTGCCACATGCTGAGCTCTCCACTTGAAAAGCTGTGGTTCAAATGTGCCCATAGTGCCCTGTCTCGGGCACTGATGGTAATAAGTGGGTTTAGAGCCTTTTGCTGGATGTCACTCATTTAATATGTTTAACAGTAGCCAGGGCTACACAAACATTACTGCCACACATCAGTGATTTAAATAATTAGTATATCAGTAAATATCCCATATAGTATAAACATATTATTCATGCTCCGATATTTACAAATCATATTCTTGCTCTACCTTGCTTGCCGATTCCTTTTCAGGTACATACTCGTGGTGAAAGTCATTATTGGTCAATAATAAGCAGGCATGGCTCCCTTGATGCTTTGACTGAATTATTTGGATGTGATAAATTCTTAATCATGTGATCCTTTGTTGTAGCACAGCAAGCAAGCAAGAACAGTAAAACCCTTGTTTGGTGTAAGGTTGTCTTTTTTTCATGAGAAGTTCTGAGTCTGTATTTATGACATGACGCAAATTCATGTGAGCACATCACAGTTTCTCATGTCTCAATGTGCTGCTCTGAGGTTTAGTGTTGTTTCCTCAACTTAAGTGCCATTCCTAAACTGGTATTTCTTAGCTTGTGGACCGATCCTCTCCTGTACACGGCTGACATGTTAACTGGTAGTAGTCACAGATACCAAATACATAGTGTAGGTCATGAGCATCTGAAGAGAGCCACACAGTCCTCTCCAACAGTTGTTTCCACGGGTAGAATGGAATCATTCAATTAGACAGTTCTGCAAATTCAAAGTGAACTTGAGGTTAATTTAGTTTTAGTGAAGGGTTCAGACCCTTTCACTATATACAGTGTGTGTGTGTGTGTGTGTATATATATATATATATATACACACACACATATTTATTCAATCACCCAGAATGACAAAGTGAAAACAGGGCTTTAGAAATTTTTTACATTTATTAAAAGTAAGACACAACTATTCATACCCTTCACTCAGTACTTTAGTTACAACCTGGAGTTTCCTCGTGTAGGATATTACAAGCTTCACACAAGTGGAATTTTGGGGATTTTCCATGTGGATCATCTCAGGCTTTTGCAAGTTGGATGGAGTCTGCTAGCAGACGGCCATTTTCTGTTGTCAGGTCCAGGTTCCACATCGGTCGTTCCTAATTCACTCCTGTATTGTCTTTGCTTTGTGGTCGAGGTCATTGTTCTGGTGGAAGATGAGTGCTCCTTAAATAAGTGTATCTCTGTACTTTTTCCCCGTTTAGCTTCCCCTCAGCCCTGACTAGTTTCCCAGTACCCTCACCTGAGAGTGGCACCACTACACTTCACCAGTGAAATGGTATTTTACAGTTGAGAAGCATTGGCTGGTTTCCTACAGGCAGGTTAGCTTGGAATTGAATTCAAATGGGTAATCTTGGTGCTTGTAGGGTGAAAGTCCTTCAGGTACCATTTTTGCAAAATCCAAATGGACTACTTTGCGTATTTTACTGAGGAGAGGCATCTGTCTGTCCATTCTGCTATAAAGCTCAACTTGGTCGATTAATTCAAAGACGGATGTCCTTCTGGAAGTTTCTCCCATCCCTACACAGGTTCTCTGAAGTTGGGTTTTGGGTCACTTCACTCATCAAAGCCCTCTGCTTAGTTTGGCTGGGTGGCCAGTAAAGTCATGGTGGTTCTAATCTTCTTCCACTTAAGATGCATGTGCTCTTGGAAACTGTTAAGTGCTGCTGCTTTTTTTTTTTTGGTAGCCTTAACCCAGATTTGTTCCTCAATTCAATTCTATCTCCAGTATTTGCTGGCAGTGCCTCAGACCTCATCATTTTGTCTTCGCTCAACTGTGGGACCATCTTTTGACAGGTGCGTGTCTTTTCTAATTATGCCCACTCAAAGGTATTGAGCAAAGGTGGCTTCTACACAAGGTACAGAAACATCTCAGTGATGATCAATAGCATGGTCTGAGCGCTCATGTAAATCTGATGTTAGCTGCTCACTTTTAATAAATCTGCAAAACCTGTTTTTGTTTTGTCATTGTGGGATATTAAATGTTGCATGAAATTTGGGGAAAAAATAAATTTAGGACAAGGTTGCAACATTGCAAAGCCTGAAAGTCAAATGGTTCCAAATCCTTTATTGAAGGCACTGTAACTGGCTCTTACAAAGACACAGTGTACGAGGGATATCCAGAAAACAAGGTTACAACAGCTGTTAAAAATCAAAAAATGAATATATTTCAACCAAATTTACAGGGTATGTTCCAAAATATGTGTTTATTTCTCAACATAATCGCTGTCAACTTCGATGCACTTCTTTAGCCTGGGCACCAGCTTTTTTATACCCTCGTCGAATACGCTCCAATCCACCTCCAAAAGCCACTTCTCCACTGTCTCCTTCACCTCCTCATCGTTGGAAAAACCATTTCCCACCCAAGAATTCTTTGTTTGGTGAAAAGGTGAAAATCTGAGGGCGCAAGGTCCGGGGAATAGGGTGGGTGGGTAACAATATCCCATCCAAAAGGACACAAGCAGGTCCTGAGTCACACAAGCGTTATGGGGTCTGGCATTGTCGTGAAGGAGGGACACACCACGAGTCAGCATTCCCCTCCTTTTGTCTTCAATTTTTTTTAGGGTCTCACAATATGTTTCAGCATTGATGGTGGTCCCTTTGGCCATGAAATCCACCAACAAAACCCCTTTTCTGTCCCAAAAGACAGATGCCATATTCTTCCGCTCTGAAAACTGAACTTTTAATTTTTTGGCTGATGGGGAATGGGTATGGCACCATTGTTGGGACTCAGGAGTATAGCGACACACCCAAGTTTCGTCTCCAGTCACAACAGAGTCAAGGAACGCCTTACCCTCGATTTCATAATGCTGAAGAAATTCACGTGCAGCCAAAACGCGATTTTGGCGATGTTCTGGAGTCAACATTTTTGGCACCCATCTTGCACTCAGCTTCCTGTAATCGATCAAGTTTTTCTGAGACAATTTCACCCATGAGACTTAACGAGATGTGTGGGAACATTTCATGAAGGGTGTCAATCGTCACACGAGGATCACTGTGAATTTTTTCATCAACTTGCTGCAGAAGCTCTTCAAAAACGAGAGACGGCCTCCCACTCCTTTCTTCGTCATGAGTGTCAGTGCGACCTTCTTTAAATGACCTAACCCACTTGTAAACATGCTGACGTGACATTACCTCAGGTCCATAAGTTTCCACAAGCTGACGATGGATCTTGGCCGCGGATTTGCGACGCAAAGTGAGGAACTTGATGACCGAACGAATCTCGCATCAGCGTTACGTGGAGCAAACGGCCTCAGCAGAGGTTGACGAACTCGCTTGCTGTGATGACATTTCACAACTGACTGACGTGGTCCCGGGCTTATTTTGACTACACGCAGGTATGCCAACCTCCGAAAAAAATTCCCTGCACCCTCCAGGGCACTTGTAACCTTTTTTTCTAGATATCCCTTGTATTACCGTCAAAGGCATCACACTGCTAGGTGTGCTCGTTTATTTGGTAATATGGAAGTGTTGTTAGGTGTGAACCACAGCCAGTTTTAGTTTGTTCATGGAGATGCAGTACAAGTTGTTTTGCAATTCAATGCCTCCGCCATCTGCGAGTGTTTTACAGCACATTGCCATGTCATAGTTAATAATTTAAAAGACAATTAATAGTCAATTTGAGTTTAGACTAAAGAAAAAAAAAGCAAACAATATTTACAAAAACCAAATCAAGAATTAGGCCACACTAGTCAGTGTTTCTCAATTATAGTCTTTTGGTAGAACGAAGACACCCTTAGTTTTCCTTCTACTGATTAATTTCATAATTAGGATGGCAATTCCTCCCACTTTAGCGCTTTCCATGTGTTTTTACTTTAAGGGTGTTGAGTGACAAATATGTAGCTAAGCTGAACTAAATTTTTCTGCTCAAGCTTTTAGTAGTTTGTCTACAGCATAGTCACAGCTTTAATGCTATTGTATATCAGAGAGCCACAGTTGCTAAAGCCTTTTATTGCAGTCAAAGTCCTGTATTGGTTTTGCTCTTGGGATTGAATGGATTGTTTAATTAAACTGTTTTATGAATGCTAAATGAGCACTGGGTTAATTTAAGCATCCATTTGGATGCAGCAAGTCATTACCAGCCTGGCTGATTGGCCTACAGAAAATCGTTCACTCCGTGTCAGCAGTGTTCAAGAACTAATTTTTTTTTATATTTGCAGTTTAAGCAACAACAATTCACCCAATTAAACCTCAAATAAATGTAATTTACATCTGAAAAATTTGTTGAGGTGGGGGGAAAAGAGAAAAATAAGAGAAGCTACAGAGTCTTCCAGGACTTATGTAATTGATTGCTATGGATGTTTGCTGCTTTGGATTTTCAAGACTTTTATGGACATATGAGCAGTAACCTTCTTGGGTGAAAAAAATTAACATTTAATGACTGTAAAATTTCTCCATTCACACTCAGATCATGGGGGCTAGTGGTTGCAGGTTTCTGTTCCAATTACTGCTGTTGCTAATGAAACTGTTTGGCCTACTGCTGGTTCTCTTGTTCACACAGGACCCTGCATTCAGTCTTTCTAAAATGTATAGATTTTTACATGCTGTCAATCTGCACAGAATAAAGAGATCCTGGTGGTGGTGTTCACCAGTTTGTGTATTCATCATAATGTGCCAGTTTTAGCAGAATTGTAAGGACTCTGATAATTATCCACAACTTAACATTTGACGTGGGTTTACTTTCCTGAGAACTACTTTAGAACTGGTAAAGGTACTGGTACATACATTATCAGATTGTGAACAACATTTTCTCTGGCATGTCTGACCTATAAAGTTAGCTCTCTTGCACGTTTTATATTATCTGGATAATAAAATGAAAAGCTGCCTAAAATGACCTATTCACATTTTCTGGGATGTTACAATTTAGCTTTATAGATAAGAGGAAATAAACCCACCTGGACATCTAAAACCACAGATGGTACTTTCCTGCAGAAATGGTGTCTAGCTCTCCTTGCAGCACTAGATTAGCTGGAACCAGCTCAAAGTAGATATAAATGTAAACATGGACAATGAGAACATTTCAGACCACACATTTCAATAAAAACAAAAAATGTTTCACTTTGTAGGCAAGCTGCCTAACATGTGCCTTCTGGGGCCTGGGGATTTAAATGATGGCCAACACCGCTTATCAGAAATTAAACAAGTCACACTACCTTAATGGTCTTGCCTTAGCAAATGGTCAGATCTCCTTTACTGAAGATGAGTTAATCTTTAACGGACTGATCAAATTCAACTTTGGAGTCCAATTCAGGATGAAATAAAAGTCAAAGAAAGATGAACAACCTTAAAGACGTACTAAGAATTGGCAAAAGCAGATTAAAACAAAGAACTTACAGAGAGAAGTGCAACTGCAAATCATACGGAAGCCTGTTGCAGGTTCCTCATCTCTATTCACTTTTAAAGAGGATTAAGTTGAAGACTTGGAATACAGCATACACAACAGAGTGGGACATTTACCAAAAAAGAAAATCCACAACTGTACTGGCTTCCTTTTATGGAAGAACTTTTATATACTTTATACTCACAAATAAACCCTGGACAAGATGCAACAGAGCACACTGGTTATGCAACACTCCCCTGGATATGAACATTAACATGCAATAGTAATAAGTGCTTCCCAAAAGCAGGAGTCATTAAATCTGTGTCAATCTTTTCACCTAAATAAAAGAACTGTGCCTCAATGATTGTGTGGTCTATTTTTCTATCATCAACTGAAAATGTAAAGCATACTTAACATTAAAAGATAAAGCTGAAGGTACAAGGCAAAGTTATGTGGATTGCTGTTCCAATTCCCATTCTCCCTGACTCTCCACCAAAATAATTAAGGACCCAATTCAACAAACTTTCTCAAATTTATTATTTGCCACACTGACAATTTGAAACAGGTCACACACTTTACTTGATCTTCTTCTTGGGTCGCAAGTTGTTGGTATGGCCACATTTCTTCTTGCGGCAGTTGACAGCACGTGGATGGAGACGCGCATAACACCTGGAGAGACAGGTGAGAAATATGACCAATGTGTATTGTTAACCAGTAGTACGTATGCAGTCTGTCTTATCAATTTACCATTCAATAGTATATTGACAGCTTAGAATTTCAATGTATTCCAGTAGTCACATACTCTTGCTTAAATAAACAAACCCCTGTCCAGGAGGTACAACCTTTCAGAGTTGTGGCTATAGATCAGAATTGGACATTTCAGTTGCTCAACCCACCACGACTAAAGTTTACCTTGACTTGGATCTAAAGTGTGTCACACTTACTTGCGGCAGATCATTTTCTCACAGTTGTATTTCTGAGCAAGCTGACGGAGGGATGGCTCAATGATACCACCACGAAGGCGCAGTACCAGGTGGAGGGTGGACTCTGTAGAGCAAAAAAAAATACTGAATAGTTCTACCACAAAGCAAGCAGCATTACCATATAAATCAATAACTGACAAGATTCAAGAGTTTACTTTCCTCAAGGGCAACTAAATATTTACCAATAATAATCTTTACAATTCCTGTTCATTTTTAGTTGTTTCAAACATGCTATATATCCTTTTCATTCTTCCCCTAAATAGACATGTTAAATCTATTACGCGTCAGTATTTTTCAGAACAAGTCATAGTTTTGTGTCCTGCGTTAACAGCAGTAAAACAGACTCGTATGTGCAAACCACCAGCACAAACTTTGTGGGACTTGTCAATGGTCAAAACGCTTTGGATACATTTTATTCAAAGACTATACCTTTCTGGATATTGTAGTCTGATAATGTGCGCCCGTCCTCCAGCTGCTTGCCAGCAAAGATTAGACGTTGCTGATCCGGAGGAATACCTGCAATTAAAAAAGCACCACATAATTTCAGGATACCTTTAATATTAGCATGAAAACTAAAACACCTTAATCTTTTTACAGAAGCAAACAAGATAGTTATATGCAGTGGAACCTCAGGTCACGAACGTCTCGGAACACGTACAAATTAGGTTATGACCAAAACGTTCGCCAAACCTTTGCATCTGTTCACGACCACACACTCGAGTGACTAAGAAGCCAGTTTTCCCTTCCGGTTAATACTCGCCGATGATTTCCGCTCGTTTTCAGGCTCTCCGTACATTGTTCTCAGTCAGACGTGTGTGCATGCAAGGTTAGTTTTCTTGGTTGTTTATAGTTAGTTTTTGTATAAATTAAGGATTTTTCAAATTTTATTTTTTCCCTGTGCTTAAAACTCATTTAAAAAAAGTGTTTACAGCAAGCGGTTCGTAAGGCTGTAGCGTGAACTCTTGCAATGTTAGTTTTCTCTGTTCAAGGTTTTCTCAGTGTTATTCAATGTTTTTACATTTAGTTTACTATTACATTGTGTATTCTAAGGTATAATTAACTATTTTTGTGCTTAAAAATCTTAAAAAAAAATATATATTTACATACAGTTAGTATGGTTGGTCTGGAGATTAATCGTATTTACACACAATCACAACAAAAGGGGGAAAATTAGTTTGGGTCACGACCAAATCGGGTTGCGACCAGAGTTTTGGACTGAATTACGGTCGTGACCCGAGGTTCCACTGTAGTACATTGAATTTGACTTTTAAAATATTGGACTGACAAAATATTGAGCCAGACCAGAGGTAGGCAATGTCAGTCCTGGAGAGCCACAGTGGGTGCTGGTTTTCGTTCCAACCCAATTACTTAATTAGAAACCAATCCTTCAATCTCAGACCTTATTTAATTTTATGGCTTGTTAGTCTGCAATGTAAGGTTCTTGTATCGTAGTTTTTTCCTTTCCAAGGATATCATCCGGATAATTTTCATTCATTCTGTCACATTTTCTATTACGTGTTTTATTAAATCAAACCATGCACGATGAACACAAACAGATGTAAATAAAAACAAGTGAAATTGAGAACTGCTGGCTGCTTTGTCATTTACATCTTACTGCTAATAAGGAGCCATTAAACACACTGAATTCAGCGGTTTACGACTGAAATAAGCAATTAAGGGTGGGGAACCTTAACAAGCGAGACCACTAAAATGAAGCATCAAAATGTCACTTAAGCAAATAAGCGCTTCATCAGCAAAAATTGGCTTCTCATTAAGAAACTGGGATGGAACAACCACCTGCAGCCATTGCAGTTCTCTAGGTCCAACACTGTCCACCCTGCCTGAGCTAGACTAAACAGATTTCACTACAATCTTCAGGCCAGCCAAGGGATCTAACCCCGATGTGGATCAATGTCTCTGTATCCCATACACCAATCTGTGGAAGGCACACAAATGCATTCCTCACTGTATGCCTGTGAAGTCATACTGAGTTTTGTTTCATGAGGTAGAAAAATGAATTCAAACAATTTTAGCAACAATACAAAATGTGAAAAAAGTGAATAGGTCAGAATACACTGTATTTATCCATTACAGTAATCCCTCCTCGATCGCGGGGGTTGCGTTCCAGACCCCCCCGCGATAGGTGAAAATCCGCGAAGTAGAAACCATATGTTTGTATGGTTATTTTTATATATTTTAAGCCCTTATAAACTCTCCCACACTGTTTATAAATATTCCCCGCAGAGTTATACAGCATAATCCCTTTGTATTCTCTTAGATATTAGGTAAGATTCATTAAAATTATGTATATAAACACAGTTTATATACAGTAAAACCTAAATATTATTTTAAAGATATCGAGTGTCTCCGATATCACATATGTTACAGCCATTACGATAGACAGGCCGCCAGCAATAAATACGTACAATGCAAGAAAAATAGTATACAGTAAATGTGTGTACAGTGACACTAAACGTACGTACATGTACTAAGTACTGTAAGTAGAAAATTAATTATGGTTACTCACCAACAATGACACGATGACTTGTCCGATAACAATGAGTTTAATTTTACTGCACAACAAAGGAGAGCATTACAGCTCTTCCAAAGGAGCCACTTCAGGCGATTGTGTAGCACTGCCGTTGTTCTTCTTCTGGCAGTCTTCAATCCAAATCCCTAAAGCAGATTCCATCCAGACTACTTCCTTATTACATCCACTTACAATTTGTTTTGCACCCTGCTTAAAAGGACACTGCGTCGTAGATCTTATATTCCTTTCCTACTTTTAAATAAAAGAATCGTAGCCTTCAACAAATCCAAAACGTTTACCTTTTCGGCAATCGTTAACATCTTCCGTTTGCGCTTGGGCACGGCCCCTGAAGCAGTAGCAGATCATTTTGGAGCCATAATGAAGGGCTTGACTATGCACAAAGATAAACACAAAAGAACAAAACTCTTTACACAGCGAAACACGTTGATGCTGAATGAGCGAGACGAGACTTCCTGGTTAACATTGCATTCAGCATGGAGGAACTTAACTGTGTGCTCTGATTGGTTAGCTTCTCAGTCATCCGCCAATAGCGTCCCTTGTATGAAATCAACTGGGCAAACCAACTGAGGAAGCATGTACAGGAAGTAAAAAGACACATTGTCCGCAGAACCCGCGAAAAATCCGCGTTTTATATTTAATTATGCTTTCATATAAAATCCGCGATAGAGTGAAGCCGTGAAAGTCGAAGCGTGATATATCGAGGGATTACTGTACAATTTATAATCAGTTGACATGCCAGGATATGACAGACTCCTTTACCAGACACTGCCAATGAAAACTGGGTGTGGAATTAACTTCTCTGATGCAGGGCAAAATTAGAGGCAAAAAATACCCGTTAAATCTTCAGTTTTGGCTCTGGAACAACACTTCTCCTCTGAAGTGTTTTTTCTCCTACTATGGAGGAGCCCCACAGTACATCCCTGTGTGGGTTTTAGGGCATTCACTAGCTCCTGGCTGGTTGCTGTAGATGTGAAGCAGACTGGAAATTTAATACAGAGTTGGAAGACACACTCAAAGGATTGCCTAAACCTGGTGACCAAGCCCCTTATTAAAGGAAGCAAAACTTTAGAAGCACCTGGTAAAATAAAGCATATTTCTGTGGTCCAAGTCACTGCCATGACTAAAACCATTTGTGGTGGCAAAGCCACAGATGTGAGAATGCTGAAAGCAGACGATACCTTCAAGGAGTCTTGTATGCAACTCCAACAAGACATACTAACACAATGTACGTCAATGACAACTCTGGAAGTGAAGGCCACATCACACTCCATGGTTTCCCTGGGAAAGGCCATGCAGTAGTAACGATATCAAAACCTCAAAGAATAATACTACTAACGCCTTCCCGGCCACAGGTCAGCAGACGCTCTGACTGTATTTAAAGTACGTGAGAACCATGGGAAACTATGAATCCTTCAAATGGGTGCTTCTAGAGTCGGAAAGAGGCTATGACCAAATATATGTCTGAGATTTTCATGGCCGTAATATCATGATGCAGCCAAGGTTTGTAGAGTACTCTGTCTGGGGACTTGAGAATGTATCTTCTCAGTTTACAACTTTTTCTTAACTTCCTGGTCTCATCACACTATGACCTCTAGAATGAACAGAAGAACTTTACAGTGAAGAGAGATGAGGTGAGGATGAGACTTGTTACTTCCAACTCCAAGGTAATGATGATGTCTTAGAAGAGAAACGCTGCAGGCTAGGGGGAGAAGCAGCTATTCTAAGCAGAGTAAAACAAGTACCTGGAATCTTATTTACAAGTGGGGTTAACATGCCTATGAGAATTACTGACAAATTAATGCAAACGCTTACGTTTTTAAACTAGACTACAGTAGTAAAGGGGTGTGAAAATTTCTGGCATGATGCCTTCAGTCTTATGCTCATTCTTTAGCCACATCTTCACTTGGAGATCAGGGTGGTGAATATACCAGAAGTACTAGTAGCTGAATTAATGAATGGAATAATTCTCCTTTACAGAAGGTTGTGGGGCTTACTCTGTCTTTGTGATAGAGATGAGCCGTGATGGAAAAGGAGAGGACCCTCTATTGTGTGGAGCAAACGGAGCCTGCTGAACTGACTAGAGCATGAAATTAGGATGCCCTCTGGCACCTGCCTCAGGTGAAGTAGGAAAAAATGGGCAAACGTAAGGGTCTGAGTGACCTTCACGAAGCATATTTCTGATTTCTAACAAATACATATACTTTTAGTTTCTCTGAAATACTGCCTGTGTCATGTGGTGAAAGTTAAACAGAAAGCTTAACTGCCATAAGTCACGTAAGCAGAGTTTGCAAATGCTGTAGCCACACGCAAGAAATGGGGAGAGAAAGTTTTAATGTTCCTTTCGTTATACACCACAATACTGTTGAATAAACGAAACTTTGTCTTTGTTTAGAAAAATAACATTTAACGGAATAAATAGCCTGGGAACACTTTTTAACTGATGATGTCTATAAATAAACATGACCCACTTCATTCAGTTGCTGTTCAGTCGCTGTCTCTCTAGTGTTATTCTTCAATTTTGGTATTTTTTTTCTTAATCATCTTTACCTTCTATAATCAATTTAAATTCATGTAACTAGACATTGTGTAAAACATCTTCACAATCATTGCCCCTTTGTTTTGATACATTAGTCATCTATGATCTGATAAGCACTGATATTTTGGTTAATAATGATATTATATTTTATATATATATATATATATATATATATATATATATATATATATATATAGTCAGGGATGCCAGGAGGGAACGGAAGAGGGTCAGAGCCCTGCCTGGATCACGTGGGGTTTGCCTTCCGGGTTGCTTTGGGGGCCACGGGTCAAGGGCATGGAAGCCTTTCCCTGTAGGGGCCCGTGGTCACCGCCAGGAGGCGCCCCGATGTCTTGGGAGACTTGTTGCCCCAGCACTTCCGCCACACCAGGAAGTGCTGGGGAAGATTTATGACGGCGCCCGGAGAGCAGCCGGAAGGACAGCGGCACTTCCGCCACGCTGGGCGTGGCTAGAGGAGGAATGCCGGGAAAACGTGGGGCTCATCCGGGTCCTCTATAAAAGGGGCCGTCTCCATTCATTCGAGGCTAGAGTCGGGTGGAAGGAGGACAAAGCAGAAGAGAGTGGAGGCGGCCCGAAGAAAGGCATTGTGGCCAGGACTTTGTGTTGGGGTTCGTTTGTGCACTGAACTGGGTCTGAGTGACCTTTGAACTGGGGTCTTAGTGACCAAATTATTGTATATATTGTGTAAATAAACGTGTGGTGGTTCTTGAACAAGATGTCCGCCTGTCTGTGCCCGGGTGGCGCTCACAATACACACACACATTTTCATTAACACTATTTAAAATAAGGAAATTACTTACCTTTACACAGTCATATCAAAACACCATTGTTTCATCACCTTAGCAGATATATTAAGCAGAAGTTGTGTTTTTTTGCCATTTTTAGTCCCATGTACACAAAATAATCTACAGTAGTGCTAATATTTATGATGTGCCATCTATGCCAATGTAGAGGTAGAACATTATATATTTGTATGTGTAACTAAACACATTCTAACACATGCCACACTTAGTCACTGGCTGTAGCCTTTTGTATCAACTGCTTAGTTTTAATGCAAATATGAAACCTGCAATTTTCCAGCATTGCCATATTAAAATCAAATACTCTGCATAAAGGATTAAGTCCAGTATTTTTCAAGTTTTTTCTTCACAAACATGGTATATATGGATTTGCCACAAAAAATGGTGTTCTAAAGTTAAGTGATTCTATACATTTTTAAAAATATGTTGACCAAATGGGCGCCTTACAATGGAGTCTAATACAGTGTGGAGCACCATAGGAAAATAAATGCTTAAAAACGTTCAGAATATGTGCAAGGCAATTGTCGAATATTGATGGGTGTTGCGATTACACACACATTCTAAATTTATACATTACTTTTGAACAAAATATTCAACCATTTTAAAAGTAGGCCAGCTGTGCATGCATGTCAGCATTCCTTCTTCTACAATAACCATTCACCCATTACATGATTTCCTCTGGAAAGACCAAATCACAGTAAACTTTTTCTGCCATGTGCTTGGTTTTGCTTTGATTTACTTCTGTATTTATGAATTCACATTAGCAAATAGAAAATGAAAAAAACAGTACAACAAATATGCGATAAAAAGATTTCCAGATCCTTTCTGATGCCACAAGCATGCGCCAGAAAAAGACATGTTTTCTAATATTAAAATGTATGCTTTGTATTTTTTATTTTACAATGTTGGGCACAAGGTGTCCCATTTTGGACACATTGTCTCCTGCACCTAAACAGTTTCATTTATTGTGGCTGCAGTTATTGTTTTTATTTTCTCTGTTCCCCAGAGCACAACACAGTACAGAAAGCCCCAACACAGTCCCTTTGCTGCCGTCTCCAGTCCTCCACACAGGCTTTGTCCACTTCCTCCCGACTCTGGCCTTTGAGTGGTGGTGACTGGCTCCTTTTATAGGGCAACCAGAAGGAGTCCAGGTGCCCAACAAGCTTCTTCCGGCAGCACTTCCGGGTGTGGCTGAAGTGCTGCCAAATAGGGCCCTACAAACGTCCAGGCACCCCCTGGCAGTGGTCATGGGCCCCAGCAGGGTTGAGCTTCCATGCTCATAACCCGTAGATCTGCTGAAAGCCAAGGGGGCTGGCCTTTGTCAGTTTGGGGGAGAAACGGTCTAATTACATACTCATCCATACCTCTACTTTCAAAATATTTCATGCCAGTCCTTGAGATAATTTCCCGTTTACCAACAGACACAGAGAACCTTACATTTTGTACACTAGAGTAGTGTATTGACCTACAATTCACACATTTTCTCCTGCCTTCTTTTGCAGTTGCCACTTTTTTTAGCATTTCATGTGTGGAATATACAAAGTACATACTAAGAACAAGCATACATATTCATACCAGCTTCTTCCAGTGCTGGGTTATGGGGGAGGGGACAGTATATTTCCTGGCAGCCCTGGTTTTTCTCAGCCAATTTGTAGGTAGCAGGTGTTCATCAATGTGTTACAGGGAATGGACTGTGGGATGATGACTGTTTCACCTGCCAACTTGTTCATGGTATAAACCCTATGCTTCATCGAAGGGATTGACAGAGCTGTGCCAAGATTTTTTTAATCCTGTTTCTAATGGCGCCAGCTTCACCCTCACTCCAAACAGGCCACTCTTCGATCCCCCCACGTTTGCAATCATTCTCATTTCTGCATGTGTGTTGCCAGTGAGCTTTACTAGGTAAAACTGGGTCGCGAGGACATAAAGGTTGCCAAACACTGACCCAAACCATTCGCACAATGTGGAGTGTTCAATGAACCTAAAAAGTACGTTTGGTAAACAGAAGGAAAAGTGGCATATTTGGAAACAGTGCTTTAAGTTCAACCAAATTACTGGCGGCCCTATTTTTAAGGAAATATATTAGCCTTTGATAGATGAGAGCGTTGAGGGTTTGGGGTAACAATGAACACCGCACCAGATGAGACCACAATTCATCTTTGCCCCAAAAAAAGATAATTCCTAAATGGGACATCTTTGCACAACACAGCTTGTTGGAAAGACTTAAAACATCTTTTGTCGTACAGATGGATGTTAGCTGGGTGACAAAAGTCCATGTAATTAGATTACCTTCTGAATGTGGACACATTACAACTTATGGTTGCCGTCAAACATACCAAAACACACATGAAGTACAATTTTGTTCTCAAGCCTACCTTCCTTGTCTTGAATCTTTGCCTTGACATTTTCAATTGTGTCGCTGGGCTCCACCTCAAGGGTGATTGTCTTCCCGGTCAGCGTTTTCACAAATATCTGCATTTTGGCTGAGTAAAACATTAGGAAAACACAAATGAACATCAAGGATGTATTGAATTATTAAACTGATCAATGATTTATTGCAACAACAAAAAGGCAAAAAATTCTCCCAACATTTACCCCAAGCACAAGCAGCATATGTAAGATACCACTGTCTATCAGGTAGTAGCATTAATTAAATGGGTTCAAGGGTCAATATTGTCACATTAGATGTTGGCATTGTTGGGCTGCTATAAGCGACTTTGCCAATCTCTGTTAGCTGTTACAGTATATATTTTTCTGATCAGATTTTAAACACACTGAAAACAACAAACGCTGAACTCCAACTTAGTGCATATTCATGGCAGTTAAACATACAAATGGCCATTAACAATGTGCAAGTATAAATATACACAGTAAATTAAACCAATGGAGGGAACACATTAAGTTACAGAAATATGCAGTGGCATGAACTAATGATGAACTCAAAAATACATTGAGTAAATTAAAGCATACACTGACACTTTGAAGTTCACATGGCAAAGACACCATATAACATCAGTGAATAGGACTCCATTAAATTACACCATTTTAAAGGTTTAATATTTTGCTCTGATACAACACAGAAAAAATGAAAGACAAGCTGATGACCTGAGATCACAACATATTGACCTAAAACACACACAACTGTGACTCTGTCCCCCAATTTGTGACTGGTGCTATCCGTATAACTTTACAGGTTACTTATATATCTAAGCCTGCCAGTGTGGGCCAAGCCTTGCTTGTGCTGAATGAGCAGCATTAATATGGTGAGCCCGTTCTCCTGTACCCAACTAGTTTGTCTTTGAGAACAGTGCCTAGACTATACCATCCTGTGAACTTTCCTGTATGCAGACCTTGATTTTTTTTTTTTTTTTTAAACCTGTTCTACTGAATTCAGATTATTGAATGCATAACATGAAAGGAGCTAATAGAAACCCCAAATCTGCAGTACGGAATCATCTTGAGGAGAAATAACATACTTGTATTGCCAGCCACATGCAAGGGGGAAGCAAAATTTTGTGACACACACAACTAAGCAATTAAGGATGTCAAGAGTGTATCTAGTGACAAAAAGAATAAAGGAAAAGAATGCACGGTCGCTGCAAATGCTGCCTATATGTGCACAATGCTGACAAGGGCATCATACTTTGCCTCACACTGACAGAATCTGGTGCTGAAGGCCACAGAACGCATCTGCAAGTCTCAATCTAGGTGCCGCCATCTTAAGGTCTAGACTCCCAGCAAATGATAAATTCTAAACCATCTGTACTGAAACATATCCAAGAGGTTGATACTAGACGGAACAGTACCTTTTTAATGTTCCAGTGCTTGGAGTGGCAAATGCTTGGACCTTGCTCAGCACCAAATACAGCTCCTTGAAATAATCGGCGTCACAAAGCCCAGCCAGGGCCTCAACTCATGTTCTCAAAAGCAATGTAGTCCCTATCAGACATTATGGATACCACTTACTGGAACAGACAGTATGTTTTGTTCCTTCATCAGCTCTTATAAAAAGACATCTTTCTCAGTTTCAGCAGTATTTGTTGTTAAAGGGTAATGTCCCAAATAAGAAAGGTTGTGAGCAAATGGAGAAACCACTTCACCGTAAGTTATAAAGCTTATCTTTCTAAATTAAAACACCAGTTAATTCCTCGTACAATGCATGTGTGTAAATTTTACAAGTCAACATTAAAACCACTGACAGGTGAAGTGAATAACAGATTACCTTGTTACAGATGCACCTGTTAAGTGGAGGAATATATAAGGGACGAAGTAATCAGCACTCAAAGGTGATGTGATGAAACAGGAAAAATGGGCAAACAAAGGTCTGAGTGACCTTCACAGGGGCCAAACTATGATGGTTTGACAACTGGGACAGAACAGTAGATGTTGTGGGGTGTTCCCGGTATGCAGTGATTGGTATCTACCAAAAGAGATCCAAGAAAAGACAACACATAAAGACAAATTCCACAGATCTCTATCCAACTGACAATCTGTGGGATGTGCTATATAAAAACTAGCCTGATCTGTAGAGGCCCCACATTGCAACTTACAGGACTTAAAGGATTTGCTTGTAATATCTTGATGCCAAATACAGAGGACACCTTCTGGATTTTGTGGAGTCAATGCCTTGACAAGTCAGAGCTGTTACGGCAGCACAAGGGGGGGTCCACACAATATTGGGTGGGTGGTTTTAATATTGAGGCTGATCACTGAATATACAAGTTTATAAAATATACAGGCTATGTACAACATATTAACATTCTAACCTAACATAAAAAGCAGAATGTCGGTGGGTGTGCTTGATTTTTACACAATTCCATCACCCTGTTCCAATCCCAAAACTTTGCAAACAATTTACTTGTCTGGAGCAAACACTGGACTACTCTAGAACCAAAAATGTTGACCCTGGTGGTCGAGGGCATTTCCTTTTTACCCGAGTGAGTTTAAAGGGCAGTGCATTCTCAGATATAGAGCCCTAAAGTTAATTAAATTTATATAACTCGTCTCTGGACGGGTACAAATTAAGAAACGGCATTCGCATGAGTTAGGTAATTCTGCCTGAAAATTACTTACCTGGGTAAGGCCAGGTGCTGCTGCAATTACAAAATACATGTCACAGTGCAGGCATGTGAACAATATGTGAGGTATAAAATGAGGTACATGATGTAGGTTTGGTCAATAACACATACCCAAATGTGTCTGCCACATCAAATTAAAATTGAGCAATTCGATAAGACCCAGACAACACTGAACAATTACTGAATTGCGCTCTTTTAAACATTTTTCCCCAAACCAAAGACCACATTCTACAGTGGCAAAATGAACGATTTGCTCCTTCTTAAGTTTAAATACCACAACGACCGGCTGGCAGAACGTTTTTTTAAGCAGCATCAGGTCACGAGATGTTACTATGAAAAGAGGTTTAAGATTTGACTTCGAATTTGTCGTTACGAAAACTCAGAAATGTAAACTTCACTTTCTCTCAACTCTTAGTTTGTTCAGCACTGCTTTCGTTTAAATCAGATTTATTTACGCATGTACCCTTTCGCCGTGTCTAAATTTTTTTCTCCTCTCTCAAAGACATGTGTTGGACTTATTGACATCAATAAAATTGTCAATTATTAAGCGAGTCTGAAGAAAACCTCCTCCACCTAAAAAGTGTCGGAACTAGCGCCGGCGACTCTTAACTTGGGGCGAGGTGCGTTCGACAAAGAGACGAATTATGAATAATAATCTGATACAGATGAAGATTGGGCTCACTACGTATTGGTTATATATATATATTAAACATCATATGAAAACAAAATAAGCCTTAATATGTACGGGTTCCCAAACAACTTTTCCTTAGCCAAACCCAAGTATTCATGCGGCCGACTCCACGTTGGACGGCAGGCCTTATATATGCAGTTCACTTCACCGCTACAGCACTGGGATAAACTTTGAGTTATCACCACTGATGGAATAGTACTAGAACCGTATTATCGAAACTGCTAGGGTTGTAACATTGCACTAGAAGTCATATTTTACCAAAGAATCACGTAGCACAGACACCAACCTGCACGCTTGCTGCCAGGCCAGAGGAAAAAGAGAGCGAGGCTCGAAAAGACAGCGGAAATACGTCACACGGAATAGTGTGCATTCTCGCGAGACACAGTAGGCGGGCTTTTGTAGTGACGTCAATAAAGTTGTATAGGCAAGAAGAAATTCAGAAGGACATTAAATTCGATTAAACTGTGCTTACCAGGATGTTTTTGACAGGCGAGTAAGTGAAGAATATCTTAGGTCACAGATCCTCTGTTCAGTTGGATCGACTGTTTCAAGTAGTAATTTATTGGGACAAATAATCGCAAACCAGTGATAAACAGCAACAAATTTTGGCTGTTAAGGAATTGAGGGCTTGCTGTGGTAAACCGGGAGAATGTTTGAAGACTGTACTGAATATAATAGTTGACATGGAGTAAACACATTCATGTATTAATTAAAAGGGTTTGCAATTTTTTTGTTATTCGTCGTCTTTTGGCATTACAATTCCTTTGTACTTTCTTAATTTTTCTAAGATGAAGTACTGTTTTCATGAAAATACTCGGAAGAACACGTTTTCATATTCCTAGAACTTTCTGAGCATTCTTAGTGTGTGGTAAACATTTTGCAATTCACGAACCAATGGACCGATTCCAATGAAAATTTGTGCACAACTTGCTTTCGTGAGTTATGACAGATAATTAGTTTTCAGGTGAATTTTATAGGCTTTACAATTAAAAAATAAACCGATAACGACATCTGCAAAGCCACAGCACAGAAGTTCACAAAACCTGACAAACGCATTTAGGACTACAAAACAAAAGTTTTTGTGATTGGATCTTGCATGTGAATTTTTGTTGTACATATGGAGAAGTCAATGGACCGGCCATATCAAATTGTATTGACTATAGTTTGAATATTAAAGCATACAGTATATTATATTAGATTGCTGTATACTTTTCTCAATAATACTTATTATTGGTATTATATGTAATTCATGTTAAACGTGATAAAAAATAGGAAAATATTATCAAACAATTGTTAATGGTCAAGTTAACACTGAAAGAGATTACTTGTCTGCGTATAAATTTGTGAGGTTTGCTTTTTAGGACATTTAAGTATTCAGCGTCTAAAAATAACGTAACATTTTTAAACTACACTGAGCTAATTCAGGGTTGAAGAGGAAATAAGCCCATTCTGGAAACACTGAGCACATGGAGACTCATTGCCTCTTCTCTACCTTCAAGTTCTCACAAATCCTCCTGCTGCTCTAAAGCCATTATCAGTATCTCCTAATGATTCTGCTTCTTTCTTCACATCTGAAGTCACCAGCATTTAAAAACAGTACAAGACCTCAAACACCTCACCTGAGTCACCTCTGTATCATTCACCTCTCTCATGTAAATGACTGGAACATTTCTGACCTGCTCAGTACCCACAGGCCAAACACCTGTGCACTGGACCCTATTCCTTCTCATCTTTTTTTCAGTCCATCTCTTGTTCATTGATTCCCTGTATCTTTTCTATTTGAAATGCCTCACTGACTTCTGGTATCTTCCCTGCTGATTTAAAGAAGTGTCACATGATCCCTGTTTTCAAGAAACCCTCTCTCGACCCATCTCCCTTCTGCCATTCCTGTTCAAGACTCTAGAGTACATAATCTACAAGCAACTCCCCTCTTTTCTCACTGACAACAATCTATTAGAATCTGTTTAATCTAAAGTCTACAAGGGTCACTCTACTGAGACTGCGTTGCTTTTAGTGCTCTTAGATCTGCTCAAGCTGCTTCTGTCTCATCTGTCCTTATCTTTCTCATCCTGTCATCAGCTTTCATTACCATCAACCACTCCTTGTTTATCTCTTCTCTCAATAAGCCTAGGATCAGTGATTCTGCTTTGGACTGGTTCTAATCCTACCATTCTGACCAATCCTTTTGTCTCTTCTGGTCTAATTCCTTGTCTTCCCTACAGAAGTTCTTCACAGGTGTATCTCAAGGGTCAGTATTGTGTCCACGTCCCTTTTTTTTCTCTACATTCATTCCTTGGGTAACATTATTCCCATGGCTTCTATTACCACCACTATGCTGATGATGCATAGATCTCTCATTTCCCTCTTACAACTGACAGCTTTCAGCCCAGCTCACCGGCTGTTTCTCTGCTGTCTCATTATGGATGCTTGCTCATCACTTTAAATGTAACCTTTCAAAGTCTGATATCCTTCACTTGTCTTCCTATTCTCCTTACTCAGATTTGTCCATAAAGATTGCTCTTGAAATGTCACCCTTTCACTATCAGTTAGTCAGGAATCTTGGCATGACTCCGGATTCCTCACTTTTCATTTATCAAATATACTTCTTCAATGGCCCAATCCTGTCATTTCAGTGTTTGTAATATTCAGAGGATTTGACTTTTCCTCACAAACTATTCCACACAACTCCTTGCTCCGCCACTGGTTTTCTCTCAGCTGGACTATTGCAACTCTTCTGATGGGGTTCCTACAACTGATATCCAACCTCTCCAGCTCCTACAGAATGCATCTATTTGACTGGTGTTCTCTAGCTCCTTGTGTCACTCCTAATACTCCACCACTTTGCCCTCTCCACTTGCTTCCTGCTGCTGCAGGGTGCCTGTTACAAAACTCTTACCTTTACCTACAATTTTCCGAATGGTTCTGCTTCTCATTACCTCTAGTCTTTAGTTTCTCCATGTGGCCCTTCAAGAAGTATCTGTTCTACCTCTGCCTCTCTGCCACCTCCCGCTCCGTCTCTGCTTTCTGGTCAGTGCCACCGTCTCCAACCCATATAACATAGCTGGTCTTGCTTGATATACCAAGATAAACAATGCTTCTGTGTTCTTGTGCTAAAGCTGGGACTTGATCTTCCTTTGGCTATTTGAACTGCATTCATACTTAGGGGTCTTTTGAAAACACACATTTTCCTTAAATATTTTGAAACTGCATAATATCTCTTCTACAGGATAGCTGCTTTTGTACGGACAAAAGGTTTAGGATTATGAGGAGTGCTAGTCTAGTCTCAGGCATAATTATATACTAGTAGTGTGACTTACTCTTGCTTGTTTATCATGTTCTTCATTGCTTTTGATACTTCCACCTTCTACACAGTCTTATATGTATATTATAAAGGCATCTGCTGAATAAATAATAATAGCCCATCCCAGAAACATTGAGAGCACAGCAGGAGACTTGTGTAATTTTTGAGTTAAGCCTTTCTTAATGAAGCAAAGATTGTGATGATTCCTTATATGTTTATACACAGATAAATTGCCAGTGTCCTTCACACTTTTAAAGTAACCCTTAAAAGTGTATATAAGGAAGGAATGAAATTATACTTGTAAATACATTTACATTACTGGCCCCAACAGTTTTGCTGTGCAGTGTCAGAATTTTGACATGTAAGGGTGAAATTCTTTGCTAATCAACATGCAACACCTCACAACTCCTAGTTGCCTTGATTCATAATCCTGTTATTCTATTTTCAGTCTTGTATTTCTGCAGTCATACATAAACCCAATTTTGAAGTACAGGAGTTAATACATGGATTGAGGCTTGTCAGAAAATACTTGTGAAGTCAAATTGAAGAAAAGTGTGTGTGGCATGTCTCATTATCCCACTAATGCGCCTTGTCTAGGTGGGCACTTCACTCAGAACCTGTAAAGCAGAAAATACCCTTCTAGCCCAAAGCAAGGCCCCGTCAAAGACTACTCGTCAGTCAAAACAAAAATGTGTTAAGAGTTGAAAACTTACGTTCATTAGCTGGACTAATTAAAATGTACAAGGTGGAATGAGTTAAAATAGTAGTGTTTCAATTTGGAAACCAGTTAGAAACTTCTAAAATATTCCTGTAGCACAATGGTTCTGAAATTCAGTCCTGGGGACCCCAAGTGACTGCAGGTTTTTGTTGCAGATTCCATGACCACCAACACAGGTAGAAAGTGCAAACTCAATACAGACCTTTACCAACAGTGTGGCTCTAACTGAGGACGCATTACTAACAACTGTGCCATGCTGCAGTCTTCATGCCAGTTTAAATTGTACTGGGGGTCCTCGGGTTACAACGTCTCGACATAAGTTTCAAGTTTACAACGCTCACTCCCATAAAAACTTAAAAATCCTTACCTTTATTCCTCCTCACGTCTCAATTTTTTTTTTTACACTCATTTTTTCTGTTCCTACAGTACAGTTTGTCCTTTTCCTGTGGCTTAGTTGTGTTTTTATGTCCTAGATCAGTGGTTCTCAAACTGTGGGGCATGAAGTAACAAAAAAGGGGGCGCGAAGATGTGAAAAAAAGAGAACAAGAATCGAAAATATGAAAACTACATCTATTGAAACCAAAACAAATTAACTTAAACTACATTCCGATACTAGAAAAATAAATATTGAGTTAAATAAATGTCGATAAAAGTTAAATTAGGTATAATAAAATATGTATCTATGATATATCATTAATTAAAAGAGAACAAATTGGTATTAGTGGGCTCCTTTCAAAAAAATGTTAGGGGGGTGCGATTAAAACTGTTATGAAAACTCAAGTCTCAAATACTTAAAAGGTTGAGAAATGCTATTCTAGATTATGATTTTGCAAATGTGTTAGGATAGGTAAGTGACTTAGGATAGGGTGTGTTTCGACTTACACCAAAATTCGGGCTACATCACTGTTGTAGGAACGGAACTGTGTCGTAACCCGAGGACCCCCTGTATTTATTTCCCTTGAATCTGAAATACCAGTTCCTAGCATTACATGTAGCCTTCTATGGCTGCAGATCAGATTCATCCCAACCACTTTTTTCTTTTAATTGGACTCCTACATTAATTACACATGTTGCTACTTCCCTGTTTGAGTATGTGTGTTTTTGTATCAGTCCAAAAATTATAAACTTCTGGGTCATCCAGTAAAAATTAAAAAAGTAAAAATTGTAAGTCACTTTTTTTTTTTAAGTAAGTTGTTCATTTTAGCTTTCTGGTTATTTATTACAATACTTACTAATAAACTCACAAGTGGGTAATACTGAACTGGCTGCTGCCCTTTAGCAGTCAGTGTTGTTGGCACTGCTGTCAACTCTGCTTATCACTAATTGCCAGTATTCAAATATAATAAACAGAGCAAACTCCACAGGAAAAGTGAATTTAAAAGACAATTACATAGTGAGTTTAGCAAAAATACAAAATTATTTCTTAATGTCTATTAATACAAATCAACAGTAATATACTTTTTTGAATGCAGAATAAGAAAAAATATTAAGATGACAGGTAATTAAACAATGAGATCAGTTAAAAGTAAAAATGAGTGACAGATTGTGAAACTGGTAGAAACAAAAACCTGCAGCTACACAGGCCCCTAGGACTGAACTTGAGCACCACTGTGCTATATAAAATATGGCCGATCACTTTGATATATAAAATATGGCCGATCACTTTGAATGAACCCAAGTTGATGTCTGCCATTTGCTCTCTCATTGTTGCCACTCTGACTCTCCCTCACGCTAGGAAGGAAACAGATGGCACAGTAAATGGAGGACTGACCAGAAGCATGCCCTTTCCCAGAATGACATGGTTTAGCCTCTTTTAGAGATCTGGGACGACCTTCTACTTGCAGAAGCTAGTGGCTAAATGACAAAACACACACACAGGCCATCATAATTCCATGTAGGTGGGCAGCAGCTATCAAATTAAAATATTGAAAAACAGATTAATTTGTCATTGGCACATTGAGGAGCTTCTTTAAGAACTTTACAATCCATCATTTATTTCTTCAGTTTTCTACTTCAAAACAAGAAGTTTACATTCTCCATTCAAATACCGTTTCGTACACAACACCCAGCCCCAACCAAATATTACAATATGAACCATTTTTTAGGATTCTGTTAAAAAAAGTTATTTTCTCTCAAGTTACAATACATTTGCCTAGGACAGGAGAAAAAAGCTTTATGTCAGAAGGAGAGAGAAAAAAAAAAAAAAAAATACAATCTTGTCATAAAGGGCAAGTCCAAGTGGAAGTGGAAGCAGCCGCAGCCCCAGCCAATGTACAGCACTACTGGATGAATGCTTTCTCCATGATACATGGAGGTAATCTAAGCTCTTCTTTGACTTGCACTTCATTTTATCAGTATTATTACATCACCGGTGCAAATTAATACATTCAGTGCAATTCTGCACTAAAGCATCCACTCATTGATCCCAAAAAGAATTCATTAATTCAGATAGCTGGCATGGCATGAAGCTGTGCAGTATTTGAAATATTACGAATATATTTTAAAATTGCTAAAAGTGATGAAAAAAAAAAAAAACCAGAGCTGAAAAATCTTTTAAGCTACTTTTCATGCTGTGCATTATGAAATTTTCAAAATCATTTCAGTGTTTCTTAGCCAAGGTATCTGTTGATTGGCCACAAGTTTTTACCAAGTGTCTGGCTCATTACAATGGCCCGATAATGCTTTCAATGACAAGTCACTTTTAAGAAGATTTGGCATTTCAGGTCATATTTCAGATCTGACACCCCTATATACTTGAATAGACCTGGACAAGACAGGACAGAATATACAGACACACACATGCACACTGAATCGAGAGAGAAAGATCTACATACTGTATGAACAGATTTAAGCAAATGATAAACCAATCACAGTTTTGTTCAGTCTACACAGATAAGTAAAATACTCTGCTCACATAAATAAAAGAGCTAATGTTACAGTCAAGGGCTCCTCCAATGTCTGCTTTCACTCCTTTTTTGGCTAATCAATAGTCATTAATCAGCAATGTATATCCAGTATAACAAACATTTATGCACTTTAAAAAGTAACCTTGTCAACTGCAGTTAGCAGTCACTTTCCTTATGTCAGTTAACTTGTCCTATTACTATATGTTTAAAAAGTCACATTATAAATCCTGACATTACTGACATAACAGTTTATGTGTTCTCATATTTAGGGTGATTTTGGGGGAAAATAAGAATGATTCAAACTCTAGAACCCATAGATCAGACAGTGTCTTCATCACACTTGTCAAAAAGTTAAAGGTATTTCAGTTAAATAATCTACATTTATTATGCATGGAGCATTTTAATAATAAATATAATTTAATTATGCATATAGTATTTAGTATTTTTAATTATTTATATAGCCTTAAATTACAATGCATGTCGCATTTTAATGAGATGATTTTACAGGTTTAGATAGTTAACAGTTCTCCTAGCCCTTATGGATTTATATAGCTTTAAGAGTTAAAATCATTTTGAACTTACATTTGGATAGTTCATTATAAATATGTAAGTACATTAATGTCAATACTTTACTATTCATCAATTGCAGTTTCAGTTACTATTATAAAATCACAAATGGATTTTTTGGTTGTATTGCTAAATAAATGACTGTATATAGATACATGTAAAATAAGTCACTTAGAATGCTGCAAGCCAGCTTATCTTGATATAAATGTAATGTAAAACATCTGCATAAAATGATATGAAGTAGATCATTATTGACCTGCTGACCGAACATCTTTCTCTCTGTACATGTATCTGGACTAGTACAGATTTGGAACCCTACCATAACACTGCATAATTATTTTGCACGCACATCTGTGAGAACAGTTAGCGTTAATATATATATATATACAGTAATACAGAAGTAATGTTTTGTATTCAGATTTGTGCAAGTGTATCTTTACATATAATTCAGCAATCACTAAAAAACACAAAAAAGTATTAAAAATGCTGTAAATACACAGGAAAAGGAAAAAAATGAAATTGTACATACAGCAAAGGTATAGGCAATAAGGAATAAAGTGCCAAGTTAAATGTTCAGGCTGATTCTTCCTAAATGCCTGCACACCCTCAGTTACAATACATACATATTACTGTTAATCGAAAGTCACCAGGAAAAACTCAAAATTGAAAATCTTGCTTCATGTTCTTCATTCTACCTCTTTTGAAGTGTTGCACGCTTCAGTACACTTTCCATCTTCATATCTTTTAACAGTCACAAAAGTTTTCTTCATCAACAAGCAAAGCACTGTTTGTGCTAACTGAGGTCTCACTGATGTGAAAGTTGCGTATAAGCAGACTTTCCAAAAAAACGCTTGATTGTGGCCTTCACTTTGAAAAATAAAGTAAAATGCATGGCTGGTGAATGGACTAGCCAGGCTGGACCCTCATTCTCTTCCTTAATTACTTTCCACTCTTTGTTTAGAAAAACAAAAAAAATCATATTTTACACTAAAAATGCATGTCTTTCTGAAATAGCTACTTCTGCTTAAAGTTTATTAGCTGTGTAGCAAAAGTACCAGCAAGGCAAAATTTAGGTCATATCTAAATTTAGTTTGAACAATGTATTCAATTTAACACCTGCAGTGTGTAGAATTGGTTTGTGGCAGTGAATTTATGCAAAACTTCCACTTGAATTTAAAATTCTGTTATTGTGAAAAATGCTTGCCTGAATGCAACGACTTTGATCCCACCCAAAGTACATATTGCACTCATATAAAATCTATCATTAAACAAATTGTATGATTATAAAAAAACAAGATTAAAAAACATAAAAGCAGCCGAGAGATCCCAGTTTGAAACCTGCAGGCATGGAGACTGCACTAGGGCTTAAAATCTGGATACAAAACACATTAAAAAAAAAAACAAAAGTTAGTGAATATTCATACTGGTTGGTCAGAACCTTTCCCAATACACAGCAGGAAAACAAAATTAAAAGCGGTTTCAGATTTGGAGATTTAAGGCATGACAAAAAATAAATGCAGATAGAAATGTCAGGGCATTTTGCCACTTCCCATGATTTCACAGTTTTAAATATACAGTATATATATATTTTTTCTCATAAATATAATATGCATGTTAGAATTTTTATGAAGTGCAACTGAAAGGAAAGCAATCCTTGCCTGTACACCGAACGTGATATTAGGAAGCCAGTTTAAAAAAAAAAAAAAATGCTATACTGGCCTGGAAGTTCCCTCCCACAGTGCAAGGGTGTACCTCTCATCCAAATCATTCTCTGGCAACTGACTTAAACATTAATTTGATTGTGCAAAAGGAGTAAGGAGAAAGCACACATTCGTGGTACACGGTTTGGAGAGCACTACATGTACATTTACTGGGAAAACAGTGTGAAGGAAAAACATTTGAAATCATTTTTAAAAAATCCATTGCTATATATGATCTGTTTAATAGTGATAAAGAGATGTTAATATAATGTATGGTGATTTATTCAACCTAATTTATACCAGAATTTTCCAATATGTGCTGAAGTTCAATGTCACACCAATAAAGAGTGAGAGTGTTGTAAATGCGGGACCAATTTTCTGCCATGCCCTATTTCACCCATCTCTCTTGAAGGGGGGTAAAAAAATCCTTGCAGGCCTAACTTGACTTTATGACCCCACCCACCCAAAATGTAACAAATATAAAATGAGCTCCTCATGACAGGCATCTTCAGTCATTTTCTAGTTGTGAAATGAAACAAGAAATGTTTTGCAGGTCAAGGTGATGGTGGCCGTTTGCTGTAATGCACATGGTACCTGTGCACTGGGATACCATTCACATGTGTTGTGTCACATATGGTTTTGCATGGTACCATCTCCTCATCATCTTCACCCATCAACCAGTCTTGCACAGCCATTTGTGCATCATCAGGGACATTATCCGACAGCCACTGCTGGTGCCACTCTTCAAAACGTAGGTGCTGCCCTCTAGCTACCATGTGCTGACACTAGAAGGACCAAAAAAAAAAAAATTGATAGCCAACGACTCAGGTTTGCCCTTTTTCTCTTAACACCTGCCAGATATGTCACACTCACCCTTCTGGCTTTCACAAGAGAGCCACGACGGTACATGTAGTCCTCTGAATTCATCACAAACACCATTTTGTGAGTGTTTAACTTAAAGCGGCAGTCTACATCACTGGCACACTCCATACCCAGCTTGGGCCTCCAAGCCCTCTTGTCCTTCATGGCTGTGATTTGTTTGATTTGCCACTTGCGAAACTTGCGCAGGTTCCTGGATACAAAAGAAACAAGTACAAACTAATGTTATACACTAGCCCTGAACATAGATGGTAGTCTAACAGTTCTAATTAGGGGTCTGCACTGTACAGATTTTTCACTCACACTCCCCAACAAAGTTTCACCTTGCTCCTAGCTGGTACCAACAAAAATCCATCTCATTCCACTCTAGATGGCATTCCAACTATCATCTGAAAGGCACTTTAAATAGACACATAACTACGTGGAGCCTTTAAACATCAGAATTTAAAATCATAGTGGTGTGATTGTTCATTCTTTTTCACTCTAAAATTAGCTAAGGATCATTCTTGTCAGTTTAAAAAAACAGGATATGGGGTGGGGGAGAAGAGAGAGAGAGAGAGGTCTTCTTTTTCCCCAAATTAGCCAGAGCCATATTACTCTTCAACACCAATGTTCAAAAAACTCCTTATTTTTCTAATGGGCACATTGAATGCATGATCTGTAGTGCTGCCAAATGAGGCTTAAGTCTCACATTCACTTGCAAAGGCATAAAACTGCTGTCAAATGTCAAAGACTATTCGGTGAGACAATTTTCAAAATGTTCCATTAGAAGAGATCATTTTTACAACATGAGTTGATTGCCAGCCCCCCACCCAACCCAAAGTCTAGATAAATGGATAAACACATACGACTACAATGGCCACTGATGATTGTGTCACTAAATCAAGAATTTAAAATATCAGTGATATACATGTGCATTAAGAAAAATGTGAGCTGGTCCCGCGGTGTTAACCATGTCCACATAAAGGTAATTTGTATGTATGTATGTATGTATATATGCATATACACACACACACACACACACACACACACACACACACACAGTGCATCCAGAAAGTATTCACAGCGCATCACTTTTTCCACATTATGTTACAGCCTTATTCCAAAATGGATTAAATTCATTTTTTTCCTCAGAATTCTACACACAATACCCCATAATAAAAACGTGAAAAAAGTTTACTTGAGGTTTTTGCAAATTTATTAAAAATAAAAAATGGAGAAAAATCACATGTACATAAGTATTCACAGCCTTTGCCATGAAGCTCAATATTGAGCTCAGGTGCATCCTGTTTCCCCTGATCATCCTTGAGATGTTTCTGCAGCTTAATTGGAGTCCACCTGTGGTAAATTCAGTTGATTGGACAGGATTTGGAAAGGCGCACACCTGTCTATATAAGCTCCCACAGTTGACAGTTCATGTCAGAGCACAAACCAAGCATGAAGTCAAAGGAATTGTCTGTAGATCTCCAAGACCGGATTGTCTCGAGGCACAAATTTGGGGAAGGTTACAGAAATATTTCTACTGCTTTGAAGGTCCCAATGAGCACAGTGGCCTCCATCATCCGTAAGTGGAAGAAGTTCAAAACCACCAGGACTCTTCCGAGAGCTAGTCGGCCATCTAAACTGAGTGATCGGGGGAGAAGGGCCTTAGTCAGGGAGGTGACCAAGAACCCAATGGTCACTCTGTCAGAGCTCCAGAGGTCATCTGTGGAGAGAGGAGAACCTTCCGGAAGGACAACAATCTCTACAGCAATCCACCAATCAGGCCTGTATGGTAGAGTGGCTAGACGGAAGCCACTCCTTAGTAAAAGGCACATGGCAGCCCGCCTGGAGTTTGCCAAAAGGCACCTGAAGGACTCTCAGATCATGAGAAACAAAATTCTCTGGTCTGATGAGACAAAGATTGAACTCTTTGGTGTGAATGCCAGGCGTCATGTTTGGAGGAAACCAGGCACCGCTCATCACCAGGCCAATACCATCCCTACAGTGAAGCATGGTGGTGGCAGCATCATGCTGTGGGGATGTTTTTCAGCGGCAGGACCTGGGAGATTAGTCAGGATAAAGGGAAAGATGACTGCAGCAATGTACAGGGACATCCTAGGTGAAAACCTGCTCCAGAGCGCTCTTGACCTCAGACTGGGGCGACGGTTCATCTTTCAGCAGGACAACGACCCTAAGCACACAGCCAAGATATCAAAGGAGTGGCTTCAGAACAACTCTGTGAATGTCCTTGAGTGGCCCAGCCAGAGCCAAGACTTGAATCCGATTGAAATCTCTGGAGAGATCTTAAAATGGCTGTGCACCGACGCTTCCCATCCAACCTGATGGAGCTTGAGAGGTGCTGCAAAGAGGAATGGGCTAAACTGGCCAAGGATAGGTGTGCCAAGCTTGTGGCATCATATTCAAAAAGACTTGAGGCTGTAATTGCTGCCAAAGGTGCATCGACAAAGTATTGAGCAACGGCTGTGAATACTTATGTACATGTGATTTCTCAGTTTTTTTTATTTTTAAAACTTTTTTCACATTTCACACACACACACATATTTATATATATATATATATATATATATATATATATATATATATATAGAAAAAAGACAAAACTACTCACACATACAGTTTTAATTAGAACACTAATATTTAAAAAAAAAAAAAAAAAACATATATGTGATGATGTTAAAAGCCAAGTCTCAACATTGGAATGGGCCTTGTGAATAGCATTATTTACAGGGTGTTTAAATTCCTACCTTGGCAAGAAGATGGGCTTGAAGAAGCCTTCAGTCTGGTGGTACTGGGCTGCCTCTGTCCCCACATACTGCTCCATGTAGTTTGACAGGTGCTGCAAGGTGACAGGAATGTAAGCAGGTATTATCCAACAGTTTCACATTCTACATCCTAGTGCTTATCAAAGTAATTCCAGAGCAGCATTAAAAAATAAAACCCAAAAAAAAAAAAAAAAAACACATTCAGAAGAATAAGTGTGCAGTAGTGGTTAAGGCTTTGGGGTTATGGGTTTAAATCCTGCTGCTGACACTTTGTGACCATGTGCAAGTCACATGACCTGCCTGTGCACCAATTGGAAAATCAAAAGAAATGTAACCAGTTGTAATCGTAAATGTTGTAAGTCGCCCTGAAATAAAAAAAATAAAATCAGCCAAATAAGTAATTTGTAAGGCCTACACGGTTCTTGCTCAGTATAGATTTACCTCCATTACAAGCTCCAATGTACTGAAAGCAATTTCATGAGCATTGCAAAACTGAAATAATGATTAAGTGAAGACTGCTACACAAAGGTAAACTGAAATGAATCAAGATGATAAAGTACAGTGTTTCCACTGGAAAGAGTTACCTGTATGTCCAGAGGTTCATCTGTTTGGGCTTCCTCTGTGTCCAGGAGCTCAATTGTCAGGGTGACCTGATTTTTGTTCTGAATGAACATCACCTTTAGCAGAAATTTAGAAAGGAAGCAAAACCATAGTAATTCAATTCATGGGAAGAATATGAGCAGCAAACCTCCAAGCATCCACTTCCCTGTCTATGCCTTTCTTGTTAATATAGTCATCAACTCAAATCTAGTTACTATCTGAGAAGCACCATGGAATAAAAGTTATTTGTGTACAAGTTAGACTGGTAAATATCGCTTCAACTGCCACATGTGAACAGTCGGGTCCCCCCACAACCACAAGGCTTCAGGTAATGATGCTTAGAAATAGAAGTAAGGAGTACAATGCAGACAAATAGAATGAATGAAAAACAAAATCCTTTTATTACTGGAAAAAAGAATTTCACTGTACGGTGTACACATAACAGTAATAGCCATATGACTAACATCTTTACCTTGAAGCAGTTCTCGTCAGCCATCGATCTCTCCGCTTTCCATTGGTAACTGGTCTCCCAAGCTGCTCGCACGCATTGAGATGAAAGATTCCCCCCAGCAGCACCCCGTTTCCGCTCGCTCAAGTAGAGTTCGGCTACCTGCAGGCAAACATCGTCGCTGACCAAATGCTGTAACTGTAATAAGACAGGAAGCATGAGCGGATCATCAACAGAAAAGGAATCACTCTTCAACTCTCAGTTGCAAAACAAAGCAGAATTTCCAGTCTCACCAAAATTATGAATAGCTCACCTGTCGAATTATGTTTTGGATGAGCTTGTCAACTGTGAAGCCAATATATGCATGGATTGTGAACATTTCTCGCAAGGTGTCCTCATACTGTGTTGAGTCTAAGTTTCCATCCAGCAGGCTCCGAACCATATCCAAGAATGCTGGGTAATACTCCTCAAGCTCTACTTCACCTGTTGAAGAGAGTAATTGACATACAAAAAATAATGCGGTCATTGGGGCTTACTTACAGACTTCCAATAGGGGCAAAAAGTGAGTTAAACCTGTTCATGTGAAGGAGTAAATTCTAAACAATGGTAAGACTGGCTTTATTTGTCAAATGGATATACGCAGATGAGTTGGGAAGGGGTTATCTGGGAAAGATGAATTAGTAGTAGAAACCACAAGCAAATTTCTTGGCCATTTTAGCTTTATAATACATTTCAAGTTTCCAAATGCTTCGTAAGTCATTATGAGTCTTGTTTCCTTTAATGCCAGAGAGGAGACAATCTGTGTGTTATCCAGCCACCTCTCTCACAGAAGGAGGTTCTCCAACTCTATCAACTACCTTTCCACATGTCTACCATGACACTCCTGATCGCTTCTGCCGTCTCTTCTTAAGACAGCTTCTCCTACACGGTCACAAAACATTCACACTTTAAATAGCTAAACCACCTCCCAAATCTGGAGCCATGCATTCAACTTGCATAGTCCGAAATCCTTACTTGGCTGTTTCAGACGCAGCTCCATGGCCAGATCATTAACTTTCTCTTTCCTGCCATCACACAGTAGCTTCTCCCGTTCCTTTTCTGCTCGATGTTCAAGGAGCTGCTTCTCAGCTTGCTGGTAGATCTTCAAAAGTCGTGAGCACAAGATTTGATGCAGACGTAAGAAGAAGTACCAGTTGTTGTTTACAAAGATTAAGTTGTAGACATCATCTAGTCCCTTCTGGTGTTCAGCTTCACTGTCCCGCAAATCAAGTTTCTCTTCGCAGGCAATGCCTGGTGGGGTTGAGCGGTGCCGTTTCCGGCGGGGATCACCATTCACCTCTGCACCTCCCCCTGCTGACTCTTCAGGCTCTGCCTCTTCATCTGTTGATTCCTCGGACTCACTCAACTCGCCTCGCTTGGCAAAAAACAGATCTGGGATAAAATGTTGGATAATCCGCTTGATATGGTCCTTGTCCTCTTTCTGGATTGTGGGCTGCCGCTTCACATGGTAAATTATTAGTGATGCTGCATCCTCTAGGATTTGCTTATCCTCATAGACATAAAGCATATGAGGTTCATGGCTAAGTGTGCCATTTTCTTCAGTGCTCTGCTCCTGACGCTGAAAAACAAGCAAATTAAAAAAGTGAATATACTGTATAATATAACCCGAGTACTGCAATTTGCATTTCTTACATCATAGTTACCACGACAAAATTTCTTGCGTTATAAACAGGATGCTTTTAAATAACAATTTTGATAAGAACAGGCCATTCATCTTAACGTAGCTCATCAATCCCAATTCAACTTTTGCAACGTCTCAGAAGATGAGATTTGACGGTGCCCAGAGTATTCCGCTTGATAACTTACTCCACATACATGTAGGTCTCTGTGTGAAGAGAAAAATCTTTCTAACATGAAATGTTAATTTATCCCTGGCTCTATTCCACCTGTGCCCTCATGTTTCAGCGGAAGACCTCAGATTTGCAAGAAAACTGTCAGCCACTGTGCTAATTCCCTGTGTTATTTTCAACACTTCTGCCTTGTCACCTCTTAATCTGTTTAATTAAACTAAAAAGATTCAGCCTAATCCATTGCTCTTCACAACACATACTATGCAGTTTGTGTCAGTCTAGTAGTCTTTTATAGCATGGATATATCTTTTTATAATATTGATATATAAACAGCACACAGTATACAGATATGTTTAAGCATAACCTCCCTCAATTTGTACATATAGCCCAACATCCTATTAGCCTTACTAGAAATTCCTTGACAAGTACAGTTCAACTCCCAATTCCTTCTATTCTCAAGTTTTAGACCCCCATTAAACTTCATTTGCCTCCCATCTATTAAATTCTGAGTTCTGTATAGGTCCATTGTCAATTCACTTGTTGAACCTAGGGGATCTGCAAACTAACCTAGCTTTTTAGTGAAATTCCTATTTGGCATATTTACATAAAATAAAAAGATACACACTAGGCAAACTAGCCTATATTTAAGAGATATATATTAAATTTGTTTGATAGACATTGTATCTGTATTCAATTCAAAATACTTTCCTATCTATCCACAGAAGGTAGAATGTACCTACCTCATCATAAACACTCTCAATCTCATTGAGCAGGCTCTTTGAACGAAGTGCCTTGATATCATTCTGCTTGAAGTTGACACCTTGATGATCCAGAGACTTCAAATATGCTTTCTCGTACTGCTCTCGCCAGATCTTGTTAAAACCTTGTTGTGCTTCCCGCCACTCCTCCTCCTTTGCTTTCAACCTGATGATTATATGAATTTATGATAACTTTGTTCACAAAAAAAATTTGACAGCACATTTCCCTACTCCTTTTTCACCTTAACAGCTATTTCAGTTTAGTCAAATGACACGGTATCTCCCATTATTAAGTCTGATGTGGCATGTTGCTCACCTCTTTAGTACAATAGGGACAGCAGTAACAGGATTCTTTTTCAGCCCCTCAATAATCTCTGCTGCTTTATCACCATATATGCGATAGATGGCCCGCCGCTGGATGACTTCTGAAGTACCACCAAGGCAGTCATCTAGCCGAAACTTATCCTGGTCCTCCTGGGACAGCCGTGTAAACTTCTTCTGTACACTCTCCAAGACACGAATGGTTGCAAGGTTTGTCTCTAGCACAACATCCAGCTGTGCATTACAGAAAACAAAATATTCCTTTATATGTACTTGAAAAAGGATGCCTTTTTGTTAATACAAAAACACGCACTTAATTACATTTAATGTAATCCGTCTGGCTTCTCACCTCAAAACGCTCATCCTCACAGCGGTGTAGCTGCTCTTCATAGGGAGTTTTCTTTGAACTAACAAATGTTGAGTCTTCTGACCAAGAAGGAAATGAAACCCAAGTATCATTCAGAACCTTTACCAAAAGCAGAAAGGCATTAAAAATATATACGTATTTTCAATAAAAAAAAAAAAGACCATAAAGATAATCTGACATGCTACTTTCATACACAAAGGCAATCTCACAAATTGGTTATATTTACCAGTAAACTCCTGGACTAAGGTAATCTGAATTAGAGCTGGAGTTGCTGTTGTGGGAGACTCAGTTTAGGAAATTTTCACAATTCAGTGAGATCATCAAGAACCTACATTTTGTCTATTAACAAAGCTGTGAAATATCAACATCATACATACACAGCATCATGGCAGCCATGCATACAAAGTGCTAATGCTAACACTTCTTTTGAAGTGAACCAATCAAAAGAAACTCCAAAAGCAGTGCATATGCCTACAGCTAGCTACAGTTTTCACTCTTAAGCATGGTGGTTTATTTCTTTTGTAAGTCTAGCTATTTAATAAAAAGTATAAAAACTGGATGAATTCTAAGGAGCTACTCAATACTTTCTTCCTAGGCTCACATGTTAAGTCCAGGATCCCCTAGGTGAACCTGTCAGCCATCAGCTTTACAAGCACTTCCATGTCAGTTAATAGAAGAATAAATCAGTACCTACAAACCTACAAGAATGGGTGTTCAGGACTTCTGCTTCAAATGGTAAATGCTTACAATTACAAATATGGCAGTGTTAGTGAAGTACATTGAAAATGACCGTCTATAGGACTTGCTTCAAAATAAATAAAATAATAATGATATGCATTGAATTCTTGCTGTGTTTGTCTCTAAAAATTATTTTTTTAAATCTATGTATCCATAGCATTGTTTATTCATATAAAGGTGTACTAGCGAAACAGTCAGCATATATGGTAGACTTTTAAAAGGAAGCAACCAAAATAATCGACTAAAGGGGTACATATGTTATTACGCACAAAAAAGGCTAATGAAATGCAGAGCTTGAGATGAGTGCAAACATTGCCAGACTTAAATGCACAGAAAGGTAGCCCCATAAAACATACAGTATCTGACATCTTGTTACATAGAGTGTGTGTACAGAGTGTACATGGATGTGAACTGATGCCACAGAGACTGGAAATCTGTGTTAGGAATTCTTGGAGACTAATATTGTGCAAAGATGGCTCATCTACTTGTTCTAATGGCCTTGCAGTATCACTAGCTCTACACACTCACACACATACCTCTTTACAGATGGCTGTCCTGCCACTGCACTTAGGCTGCTGGTAGGTCTTAGGTAGAGCTCTATAGCTGGATCCCAGCCGCTTGCAGGAGGCATAATCAATCTCCCGGCCGCTGCCTTCCATATAACGGTCTGACAGAAGGGCAGGTGCATGAGACAGTTCTTTTTCACCCAGGAAAGACTTGAACTGAGCAAAAAGTTCTGGAAATTTCCTGTCAGTTTCAGGAAAAAAGTCATATTTCCATTTAGCAGACATATAATTATTAGATATGTTAAAAAGATTAGGTGCATTGACCCTTCTCACCCCAGAAAAGGGGTCACAAGCTGTAATAGCTCAGCCCCAGAGACCACTTCCTGATTGAAGAGTGCAATGCAGCGGAGAAAATTCTCATACACCTCCTGGCTTTTTAAGAGTCTGCGTACCTGTTAGAAATTACAAAAATAAAAATAAACAAAATATGTACAGCATGTGCAGTTTTTTCCTAGGATGACTACAGAATGCACATTTATGGTGTTTAACTAAGAAGCACCAACAATCCCATCCCTCATCTAATTGTCTGCAAAGAGAAAACACCTATTTGTTTTACCTTGTCAAAAAAGGTGAACTCTCTTAAGACGCCATGCCTCCCCACAGCAGCAAAGGATGGGTCTTTTGTACAGGACAGCCTCAATTTTTTCTAAAAGAAAAAAAAAACAGGATTAGTAATAAAGATGGTGACAAAGTTGGTAGTATACAGACTGCAGAAAACCCTTGTAAGAACTCCATTAAGTTCTGGTGGGTTTGGCCAGGGACAATGAGCCACTCAATGCTAATGTTTAATGCCCATATAAAACAACATTTGTTCACACAAATGCTCCATTTTACTTTTAATACAAAATAATTCCTGGCAAAGTATGGGGTGAAGACCTATTGAAAATAGATCAAAATCAGGCAAAGATTAAAATTCATTGTACATTTATTTATAAAGTGCATTATGAAAACATGCAGTTGGACATTTATCTGTTGAAGCTCATTATCTCATCACTTATTCAAAACAGTCAGGGCACTTTAGTAAAATGTAGAGTGAAACCAAACACCTACCAGTGTGACTCACACACCATGCTGTTCAGCTAGCACTTATCTATCTGTCAAGTAGAACTTATTTGGTTATGTTTTAGTCACACTGGACACTTCTAACTTTGACATTTGATACTGGTAATGATAGAAACTAATAACAGTTTATTAGTGGGAATCTCCCCCAAGAATTTCCTTTTTTGGCAAAGGACTTAACATTTTACTTTCATTAGGGCTGCTGTTAATTTGAGTTTTTGTTTTCCCTCTCCTCTGCTGTCACCAGCTTATATCTCAATTCATATGTTAATATTGATTTACAGTAATCTGGCATTCTGTTTATGCTTCACCATTAAAATGTATTTCTGATTAACTTGGTGCATGTGTTCATCTATACAAATGTTGTAAGCTTTAGAAAACGTATTGTATTCTAAAATTTTAAATATATATGTAAGTGCTCTTAGCCAATAATCATTAAGAAGTACTATGCAAGCACCTCATAATTAGAAAATTGTAAATGTGACTTAAATCCACAATAAGGAAGACAAAAATGGACCAATTAGTCTTGCTTCTGTGCTGTACATGCTGAAATGTGTCTCGAAGTGCGTTTGCCGCGTCTGTGGAAGATTATTTGTCTGTTGCCGAGGCAGGGCAACAGCAGGCTCACAGCGCTGCAGTGAAGTGACACAAAAGCGAATCCTAAAAGGTCGTGGTCACACTATAAGTCCCTGTTCTTGCACCCCAAAACATGAGGCCTTGTCTCAGTAATTTAGCAAAACCAGCTTTATTCAGCTTGAAACAGGAACAGCAGGGTTATTTATTGAAGCGTGATCTGCTACTCTCCTATACACAGACACAGCAGTCAGGCAGGGCCATGGCCAGGTTAGTGGCCAAGTAATCCTGTGCCCTGTATTTACAATGTGCCTTGCATCACCCATCAAGATCTTTTCTGTTTGCTTCACTGGCGAGCCGCAGCAGAGCTGTGAGCCAGCTGTTGCCCCGGCAATGGATAAACAGTCTTCCACAGACGCGGTGATCGCACTTCGGTGTGTTGTCCACTTTGGGGAGGTCCCAAGAGAGTTTAGAAACTTCACATTTTCTTGAATGAGTGCCACATTAATAGGAATGTTTCTTGAACGAGCATCTCTGAACCGCATAAAAACGGCTTTTTTGACATCTTCAAATGCAGCAGTTCACATACGTTTGCAACCCGAGATTTTTCTTCTTGTTTTGCTCGGTCTTTCAAGAAAGTTGACAGTGTTGATGGTGAAATTCTCAATTCACTGGCAATGTCTTTTTTCTTTTTGGTGCAATCGAGAGCTTCAAAAATTAAGTTTTTTTTTCTAATATGAACGGTTATCGTTTTTTCGTGTCTGTCACTTCTATAGGAGGGTGACAATGAGTTAAATTCCAATGGATGTTTTTCAAAGGTTGACAAGCACTAAGCAAAAAGGTATCACTGAAAACCACCGAAAACAAAAACAGCAAAACAGTATGAGGTAAGTTCAAAGAAATTTTTTTTTTTTTACAGTTTGTGTTTGGGGTTCGTTGTACATAACTGAGCTGCGACCACAGAACTAACTGATCTGGGAATGATTCATTCAGGCATTTCAAGGTCTTTTGAGAACTTTGTTGTAATGAAAGTATCTGCTGAATTTATTTCGTAGTAACGACATTTCTATAGACTCATGTCATATGGGGAAACCGTTGGGACCATAAAAATACTTTGTTGTAAAGATATTCGTTGTAACAGAATTTTGTATTTTGGTATAACCAAAAATAAAATTAGAAAGAAGAGTACCTGTATGAAAATAGTATACTAAATAACAGCCAACATGGATTTAGGGTAGGACATTCCTGCCAAACCGATCTTTTAAGACTTTTTTGAATGGGCATCTAGAGTTGCAGACAAAAGCAAAGCAATTTATTTATAGTTTCGAAAAACCTTTTATACTGTTCCCACACCAAAGAGTAATACAGAAACTATAACTTTAGGTATCAGAAGTAGCCTGTGATTTTGAAAACTGGACTTAAAGTTGATTAATTAGTTGGAGGCAGAGGGTACAGATAACAGACGAGTTCTCCATGGGGGAAACATCAGTTGAGTGCCTCTGGAATCTGTTGTTGAACCATTACTTTTTCTAATTTATATTAATGATATAGATTCTGGATAGTTAATAAAACTGCTGAAATTTGCAGATAACACTAAAATTACAGGGATAAGAGAAAAAACAATTTAAAAAGACCTGGACAACCTTCAAAACTGGGAGAATAGTTGGACAATAGTGGTTTAATGTAGAAAAAAGTGCAAAGTGCTATACATATGTATATTTTTATTGGGGGGAAAGGAATATTAACATTAAGATGGGAGACACAGCATTTTTCAAAACACAGTCTGAAAAGGATTTAGAGGTTCATGTTAAACCACAATTCTCATCAGCTAGGCACTGTATAGTAGCAATTAAAAAAGGCAAATAAAATGTAAGACAATATTATAAAACCTATTCAATATAAACTGAATAATATTTTGCTCTGACTATACAGCACACTCCATGAGATAGCATTTTGAGTATATTATATGCAGCTCTGGTCACCACGCTTCCAGAAATACATGGCAGCATTTAAGAGTGTGCAGAGGAAACCAACCACGTGCATCCCGGGACTAACAAATATATTCTACTCTTACCTGCCCTAGGAGGGGAACCTCTATGGTCTCAAGCATAGGCTCTATGGGGACCTAATCCAGGTCTTCAAAATTCTCAAAAGGTATTGATAAAGTTGATCCAACAGAATATTTTAGATTTAATGGTGAAGCATATACTCAAGAACAATGATGGAAATCAAATGAAGTGCATTGAACAGTTAAGCTAAAAGTACTTCTTCATACATAGGAATTATAGGAATTGCGAATAATGAAGCTGAAGCGGAATCCCTGACATACTTTAAAAAAAGTATCTGGAGGAGATATTGGTACACCTTCGCTCTTAGCTAACCAAACAAGCTTGGTGGGGTGAATGGACCATCTGTCACATTTCTCATGGTCTACATTAAAATGAAAATTGTTTCCAATAATGTAAACTTGCATATCTCACCTTAATCTGAGGTGCCATGTGGGGCATCAATGTTGGCCTTGAGCGCTTCTTACTGGACTTTCCCATTTCATCATCTTCAGATTTTTTTGTCTGTTCTCTCCCAGATAATGCATTGCCTGTGAACTGTAATGAAAAGGCAGTGCCGAGGCACATGAGAATAGCACATAACTGCTGATGGAAAAAAGCCTATGCCTGAAGAGACTTGCAATTACGTGAAAAAGAAATACAATCTGCGCTGTCACCTACAATTAAATATACAGTTAAGACCATAAGCATTTGGACAGTGACACAATTTTCATAATATTGACACTGTACACCATCACAATAGATTTGAAACAAAGCAATCACTACATAATTGAACTGTAGACTTTTCAGCTTTATTTAAGGGGTTTACCTAAAATATCATATTAGCCGTTCAGGAATGACAGCCATTTTTCCATTATCAGGGGCTCAAAAATATTTGGACAAATGATTGACAAGCTGTTCCATAGCCAGGTGTGAGCAGATCCCTCATTACTTCATTAACATTAAGCAAGTAAAAGGTCTGGAATTGACGTCAAATGTGGAATTTGGATTTGGAACATGTTACTGTGAGCTCTCAAAACCCAGCAACAGGGGATGCACAAACCAGTGCGTTTCTTCGTGCCAGTCCCAAGCCCGGATGAATGGGGAGGGTTATGTCAGTAAGGGCATCCGGTGTAAAGTTTTGCCAAAATCAACATGCGGACAACAATTCTGGATGATCTGTTGTGGCAACCCCTCACGGGAGCAGCCGAAAGAAGAAAAAGAAGAAGACTGTGAACTCTCAATATGAAGTCCAATGAGCTGTACATAAAAGTAAAAACAGCCCATGATCAGGCAACAAAACAAACTGTTTAGAGTGATAGCAGAAACATGAGGAGTGGTCAAATCAACCATTTGGTACATTATTAAAAAGAAGGAACAAATGGTAAACTCAGCAACACCAGAAGGTCTGGAAACTACAGAAGACAAATGTGCTAAGATGATTGCAGAGTTCTGTCCTTGGTGAAGAAGAACCCATTCACAACATTTAGCCAAACCAAGAACACTCTCTGAGAGGTAGACTGATCACTGCCAAAGTCTACAACCAAGAGAAGACTTCATGACAGTAAAGACAGTTGGTCTACCACAAGGTGCAATCCACAGGTAAACATCAAGCATAGGAAGGACAAATTAGACTTTGCCAGAAAATATTTTTTAAAAGTCTAACGAGTTCTGGAAGAATTTTCTTTGGACAAAGGAAACCAAGATCAATATATACCAGAAAGTTGGAAAGAGAAGAGTATGGAAAAGAGAAGAAACAGCTCATGATTCGATGAACACCACATTATCTGTGAAACATGGTGAAGGCAGATTTATGGCACTATCATGCATGGCTATAAATGGAAGTCAGTCACTAGTGTTTATTGATTATATGACTGCTGACGGAAGTAACAGGATGAATTCTGAAGGGTATAGGGCTGTACTACCTGCCGAGATTCAGCCAAATGCTACAAAAGTGATGAGACGACACTTCAAAGTACAGATGGACAATAAGCCAAAGCATACTGTGAAAGTAAGCCAAGTGCTTTTCAATGCAAAGTAGTGTAATATCCTTCAAAAGCCAAGTCAAACAATTGACCTCAACCTAATTAGACATGCATTTCACTTGCTGAAGACAAAACTGTTGGCAGAAAGTCCAACGAACAAACAGCAACTAAAGACAGCTGTAGTTAAAGCCTGGCAAAGCATCAGTGGACATGGTCATGGGTTCCAGACTTGACCATTTTCAATATTTGGTTGAAAATCCTAAACAGTCATTATATTTGATTATGTTAGTTTGTCCAAATACATTTGAGCCCCTGGAAATGGGGGTTGGGGCTACAAAGAAAAAAGGCTGTTATTCCTAAACAGCGCATACAATATGTTTGGTAAACCCCTAAAAGTAAAGCTGAAAGTCTACACTTCAATCACATAATGATTGTTTTATTTCAAATCCATTGTGGTGGCGTACAGAGCCAAGTTAATGAAAACTGAGTCACTGTCCAAATACTTATGGACCTAAAAAGGTATCAGGTCAACTCACCAATGATCTTTTAGCATCAGGTAAGAACTGCCCAAATTCAGCCAGCAAATCTTCCTGGCCTTTAAAAAGACTGGCCACTTTGGAAAAGACTTCATCTTCAGTCATGCCACTGCCAGGTCGGCCCTTCAATTCCTTGGCATCCAACTGTTCTTTCTAATTTCATAAAAAGTGAAAATTTAGCACAGCTGCATTTAAGAAGAAAAAGAAGAAGAGAAAAAAAGCAGTCAACACAACTGAATATTCTGTACAGCACACTGCTGGGTCCTGTGAAAATGCTTACTCAAGGGCAAATAATTTTAATTTAGAGGTGCTTGGGGGGAAAAAAAAGTATGATATAAGCCCACGTTTCCCCTCAAGAGTCAATGCTGTGAAGAAAATTTAACAAGTGTTTAAATGTATTAATTCCTAAATATATATTTCTATTAAATGAACATGAAAAATACACCAAGGGTGGGTTAAAAAATACCAGTCACGAGGATTATAGGAAGGAATGAGTAAAAGTTTCAAAACTATTAATTGCACTCAAATACAAGAAGAACAGAATAATAATCACGTTCCAAAGATTTTCACAGCACAACATGCAGAGTGCACAATATTAAAAACGGGCAAATAGTCCTGTCGCCCATCTAAAAGAGGACCCAAAGTCAATATTCTGTAATCATATTTGACTAAACCATTGAGATCATATGCAAGTGTGTTGTGGAGACTCATTCTATAGGACAAAAGCACAGCTGTGGAGGGGTTTCCATTAGCTTGTTTATTTTCATTAATAAATAATCTTCTGCTTCTTTCAAATTTTTGTATGAAGATCTTTCTTTCTAATGTTTCTGCCCTGTGACATTACAGCAGTGTAATATATATTGTAACAACAACAATCCATAGCAATACATATAGCAATATAGCAATCCATAGAGACCATGCCAGTTTCTTTCCTCAACAGTTTTGCAGATGCCGAAATTGCACCTTTCTTGCTCTTATTTTGATTCTTTCCAAATCTGATGCCTTTCCAGAGGAAAAAAAATGTTTATTATCTCAAAATGATTTTTAGGTTCAGAGGTAAGGTAGACTACTTGTCTAAGTTACAAGTGATCTTCAGTGCAAACAAGGAGACCTTGGTACAAGCTCTCAGTTCTAGGGACACAAGGGCACAATTCTTGGGACAACAAACAACTAATTTCCACCAACCCCATTAAAAAAACAAACAAAACTCTGAAGTTGATAGAGAGAGAATTGTACATTTGTTATGTTTACTTACAAACTCAAGGCAACTGCTGAAAAGTCTTAAACACACTTACATACATGTTTATAGAAATGCCCAGCATTAACACCATGTCCAAGATCTCTGCAGGAAATTCTAAAGTCATGGCTCAGTGTTTATATTGGCTTACACATCAGTTTTCTGACCATAAGCCCCGACATATGCCCGGATGTATGACACAGCTACACCCTGCAACTGTCATCCATCTTAGGGTCTGTTCTTACTCTATATCAGATGAGAAATATTGGCTCTGACTGTCCATAACCCTGTAATAAAATGATTGGGAAAGGAAAATGAATGGATGGACATGTCAGGATATGTGAAATACAGAAATAAGGCTCTCACAGTGTATTTATGTCAGTCAGCAGTAATGTTATCTGAAAAACTGTATGTTTTGTAAAAATAACAATGGATTTCATATTAAACTGAATAGTCGTTTGAAAAGTAGCCATTTCTGCACCCACACTAATATATATGAAACCTTAGAAAGATGTAATGTGTTTCTTCCACAGTCTTGCGAAACTCCTTTCCAAAGATTTAATTCCAAACATCTGGGTAAAGCAGAGGAAAAAGTCAGTTCAGGATCCTTATGCTAGTCAACTTGCAGCATGTCTAGTCTCTCTAGCCACCGAATGAATTCAAATAACATTTGCGGTACTTCTAATCTAGCGCAGAGGTTAGTCTTTAGAAAATTAACAGACCTTGGCTTTTCACCCTGAAACATTAAGTATTTTGACATTTTTCATCCCCTTCTTATCTTATCCAATCTTGTTTTAGCTCCATTCCAGGAGACCAGAAGAAATATTCAGGCCCAGGCCATGAGGGATACATCTACACCAAATAAGCCATTTTAAAATATAATCAAATAAGCTATCATTACTCATGTGGTATGGAATGTCTGATGTATGGTGAACTGTGATCACGCATTGACATTAATTAGCAATTTTTTTATTTATTAACTTCAAATTGCATTTGGCAGCCAGTGGGTTACTGTAAATTGAGAATTAAACATCAGGATGAATTCTGCAATGTCCTCATTCTTTAATTTTTCTTTTAAGGTAATGAGAAATTTGAACTACTTTAAATAGAAATAAATTTATTTTAACAAAATTAGCTGAGGTAAACTATTTTATACTACAGAATGAAGTTTATGAATTTCTTCTGAAATTGTGTTGAATTCAGCAGCTGTGAATTAAGGTAAAAGGTTAAAAAGGTGACATATTTTATATAAAAAAAAGGCTTTCCTAGCAGGCCGTTACTGAATAAGCCAATAAGTCATGATATATCCCAAGCAGACAAACTGAGGAAGTAAACAGAATAATTTATCTGATGGTGCATCAAAAAAATAAAGAAAAGAGACATGCAACTTCAGCTGAAAATAGACTTCTTCAGGTCTGCACATTCCTGACAAGCTGACATAACAGTCCAACACTAGAGGGAGCTCTTGACTTGACAACCATTGCAGAAGCCATCAGTATTGTCAGAAATTCAAGATGCTTCCTTATGTCTGCTATAGAAACTTCTCCTGGTGCCTCTTCAAATTTAAGACAATGGTTGGGGAGTTTTCTAGGTACAAATCAATGAAGACCTCTCTCATTGCAGGTCTCAAAGGGGAACACGATGCAAACGTTAAACAGCTGCATTGAGTTGTAGGATTTTTAAGCCCAGAAATGTGCACATAAGCTACATGCAATAAATAAATAAATAAATAAATAATGGGCTGCAGGTAACAACATACTAAATGGTTATAGTAAATTACATTTTTGTCATTGTGATGGTGGATACAGTATTTATTTTTTAGCAAGATCTATTAAGCAACAAAACATATTTTCACCAGTTAATACAGAGTGGAGACCTGCAACATCTGTGCTCCATATGTCTTAAAAGGGAGCCAGTTTGAATAATGTCAGTTTCCTTTGAGCAATACTCAAGCACTGTATTCCAAACAATAAATAATCAGGACATTCACTAGTAATTAAATGCAACTTGCAATACAATCTAGAGTTCAGTCACACACCCTGTGACACATCTTGTGAAATTTTCAGAGGACTACACCTCCAGCATTGATTTTACTAAGCAAAAAAACACATATCTGCTGTTGGGTTCAGAGATAAAAATTGCAATTTTTTTTTAATAAATAAAGTAAATATATATAAGTACACACATATTATATATAAACAAAATCAATTATCACACAGCTCACACACAAAATAATATCTTTTACCATGATATTTTCATTCTATAAACAGGATTAAGAAAGTAGACAATAATATAATGCTTCAAACATTTAGCCCCCACTGCAGAAGAAGGATTGAATAGAGTAAAGAAAACATGTATGAGTGAGGCATGCAATGAAAACTGCAGGAAAAAAACAAGTTAGAAAATGTACTCATGATGTTAACTCGCAGTTGTGTTTGGGGCCTTATTTACTTGATATGAAAGCTGGAGCATTTCACATTTGTTGAATTACTTCATCCAAGAGTTTGAAGCATTTCTGCTTATTAATTATGTTTGTAATAGTGAGTCGTATTAAAAAAAAAGTGATAATATAATGTAATTATATATGTTAGTACATTACATTAAATACTGTATACAGTTTTTAAGAGTACTTTTACATATCATGTAGGTAAAAATGTTGCCTACATAGGAGTATGGTGGCTCAATAGCTTTCATACAGAGTAGATTCCAATTCAAGTGATATAAAATTGACACTGATTGATGTTTCTTAGTGGTGGAGGGGCTTGTGACTAATTGTTCAGATTTATTAAACATAAAATTTTTTAAAGTACATCAAATAGGAGTAGTCCCCAATAATTACTGAAAAAAAACAACTAATATACAATAACCAATGCTGCCATATAGTTATCATCAATATCAATCTATAAAAAGAAGAAAAGCAATTAAAATAAATACCCATCCAGCTATCAGTTAAAACCCAGTAATTCATTAAAATTATTTGTTTTATTATATTTATTTACATATGTTATGAAATTAGGCATAGTGTAGAATGCCTAGGAAATCTATATAATGCTGAAAATGGCACATCAAAGTATTAAACTATTAAAATTTCAAACATTTCCTAGGCATTCCATGTAATGCCAAAAGGCAAACCAGCAAGTTGTTCTTTATAATGCCCAAGTACTACATACAATACGAAAATAATTAACTTTATTTGAATTAGCAAACAATTTCCAAAAATCAAGCTAACATAACAGCAGAGCTAGGCTTGGCATTTCTCCACACCCTAAACACCGAAACCAGATATTTCTATTTTAAAAAAAAAGAAAAACCCAAGCGAACACACTTGCGCCTCAGAATGTCCTCCTAGCCAGACTTGACACCTGCAGCTATCTGTATCACAGGTCCATGAGCATATTAGCACAAAATGGCACCATTAAGCCCCAGAAAGTCTACAACTTTAAACAACCTTAGTTGGACCAGGTATACAAGGCAGCTTTCAAGGTGCATGCCCTCTGTAGCAGGCAACAATGTCCCACTTGTTTCCTGTGAGGGATGAGCATGCTGCATTACTTCAGTCTAAAGGAACTTCACTGGCCTCTATCTTTAGTAATATCCTCCAGGGGCACCACATCTACTCTTGCATATGTTGAAATTCTATAATTAGGTAGTGTGGCTGACATGCAATTGTAATCACAGTGCTACCCAAAGCAAAGCACCACTAGAAGCTATGAAAGGCTACCAATTGTCATCCCTTTTGTAAGGAAATGTCCTACCTGAAGGGGCTAAGGGAATTGAACAGCCAAGGCTACATGGAGACCTTTCTCAGGTCTTCACATTTTTCAAAGCATCAATGAAATTGATTGAGCAAAATACTTTTAGCTGAAGGGTAAAAAACATGCTAAAGGATAACAGTGGAAAGTAAGGGGAAATATTTATGAAGTAAGCACTTCATTTTATAAAGAATTGTTGGAATTTTGAAAATCTGGATTAGTTGTTAGGACAACTCAATTACTGCCTAACCAAAGAATTTGGATGGAGAGAAGAAATTCCTCTCATATACATTTGTTGTTATATTGTCTGCCAAGGGTGTTCTCAGATTATTTCTGGAGCATATTCTTAAATGATACAGCATACTCCCAAGTGTTTGCACATGCAGAAAACCACTGCTTAAGTCTTGGTGGGTTTTAATTCTCTCAGGTACCCAAGGTCTTAATGTTTTAATATAAGACCGAAGTAAATCTCTGCCTAAAAGGGACAGCAACCTTTTAAATGGTCTTAGATTCAAATGTTAATTTATAACAAAAGCTGGAAATAAATCTACTGTAAAGTACAGTTAACATATTTAAAACATAATAGTCTGAATAATGGATTAGTTCAACAATGGAAACCAAACTAATAAGCCAACATGATGCCTCTCCTAGAGGCTCTCAACATCAGCAGACATACCCAGGTGTCTAAAACAGAATCCGAGTCCAACTCATCAAAGCAGCCTATCAGGACTAAATGACATCCATTTCACCAGTGAGCACCCTTATGATCTTAAGGTGCATATTCATTACAAGTCCACACCAGTTTAATTCCTGCCACTGAGACATTATAATCTGCCTGTGTTCCATCTGGGAATATAAATAAGAAAACAAATGCAATTCACCTAGGAATGGTTCTTTCACTATAGAATGTCACTTTACATAAAAATGAAATTTATGTCTTCCTGTTCAGGGTCAAATCTCAGAATCAAGACAGCCACTCATTCCACAAGTTGCATGCGGGAAAGAAAGAGAAGTGTGGCTACTCTAGCATGTGAAGCCTTAACAATGAACATTTCACACTGTAAGCTCAAAAAAAAAAAAAAAAAAAACACACTACTATCAAGGTAGAGGATACACAAAATTATTTTTTAAATGAGAACACGAAAAGAAACTGAAAAATAAAGCTTTAGATGCTTAGTTACCCAACATAAACACTGTGGTATATGGGGGAGTACAGAAGGAAAAATAGGGGACTAAAATAAATCTGTTTCATACCTGGTATGTGTGCAATATCTCCAGAAAAGACCTGTAAATCTCAGGATGGTCCAGAAAGCGGTTCTTAATTTTATTGACATAGCTGATGGCGCTGTCAAACTCTATGGGGCTTGGGTCTGTGGCCACTGGCGTAGAGACAGGCAGTGCGGGGGAATCACGGCAGACAGAGGGTATTGACAGAGTTGGTGGTGGCAAAGAGGGGGTCTTCACTGGGCACTCAGTGGGGCTATCAGCTGATCGTGTACTGTCACTGTGTCCACATACCACCTCAGTAGGGGAAGCCAGAGTACTCTTAACAGGAGTGACAGAGACCTGCAAAAACATTTTGGAACATGCATTTACTATGGGAGAATTGAAGTTTTAAATGCATACACAATTTCTGCTGCTCCAAATGACTATTCTAAAGCTTAACACAGAATGTAGCATTGCTGCCTTCAAATGATCTCTTTTTAAAAAAAAAACCCTGTGTATTGTGTTCAGTCAGGTTGTATGAATAAGAAAAAAAAACAGAATATCAGGAAGGGGAAAAATACAGTGCTGTGAAAAGTTAAGTTTTGTCATTAACCTATAGAACATAATGTATATCCCTCCAAAACGTTTTTAAGAGAGAAAACTCTGACATCCATTACATTTTCTAAACACACTTAGCCAAGTTTAATGATTGCAGAAAACCAGAGCCTATAGCCTGTTCCTGGAGCACAGCAAAATACAAGAACTGACTCTGGACAGAATTCAGTCCATCACATTCATAGGACCCGATCAGAGTTGCTTGTAAGCTTAATACAGTGGTTCACAAATGCAGCGGTGCATTAATTAGCGGTGTTCTATTTTCTTATTCTGCACTAAAAAAAAAAGCACAGCAGTGTGATTTGTACTTTTAAAAAACCATTATAAACTTGGTATTTTTGCTATAGTTTTAAGTGCTTAATTCTCTTTTGTCAAATTTCTTATTAATTCCTGTGTGATTTGTTATTAGCTGCATCCTAATAATGACAATTAACAACAACCTTAACAGACACCCAGACAAAAAAAAAAAAACAAAAAAAACACTGGATGCTGAAAAACTGCAACTATTTAACCATCAGACCTACCAGCCTGCTCATTAGCAAATATTAGTTTAAATAATCACATCTAGAAAATCAGAAAAAAAAAAAATCATAATGAAAATGTTAAAAACAAAATAAAAAATAAAAATAAAAAAAACTTAGCACATTTTAATTTAAAAGTTACTGAGCTTGGTTGTGTCATTTTTACATGGACCACAAAAGCTTAGAAATTGGGAAACAATGTCTTGTTCAATAAAGCTAGGAGCCCATTTAAAAACAGAACTTAGTAAGAATAAAAATATGCAGCCACATGAGGACCCCAGGACTGAGTCTTAGAATCACTGACCTAACACACATGCCTTTTGAATCTGTGTGGAAAACGGGTATACCTGAAGAAAATCCGCTGGGAGAACAGACAAACTCCAAACAGACGCTGACAGAGCTGGAACACCACAGTTTCCCAAGAATTTTCAGGATGGAACATAAACAGCTGTATGCCTGAGCCACTTCAGAACACACATGGATTATCAATATTGCATAACTAAACTTTTGTGCATCAAAAAATTCTCTTCACCTAGTCAACCACACAACATTGCATGCTTTTGTTTTCTGCAACTGAATCCCTTCTGGTACAGGCCCAAGGGAAATACTGTGAACAGACAACTCAAAGTTCCATGAGGAGTCAAAGATCACTTACCTGACTCGATAAGGATGGCTGCAAGGAAGAAATTCCATTTTTGGGAATTTCAATCCGATAGCCTGGTGGCAAGAAGGCATTGAAGCCAAGGACTAGGTCAGGGTGTCCATGGAACAACTGGGAAACACGACTGATCACTCCTGGTGTGTCGATACTGCATTTAAAAAAAAATAAAAAATCCAGAAATGAAGGAAAACAAGTTATTTACAACAATGTTAATAGAGACCAATCAAGACAGACATACCTCTGTGACTTGAACTCTTTCATAATATCCAGAAACTTGTTGTATATACCAGGGTCATTTCCAAAGCGAATTTTTACTTGGTCCAGGTAGGACAAGGCATCCTCTACCTAAACAAGAAATGGAAAAGGTTAAGCAAGACCAGAATGAAAGGAAAAAAAACACTAAACATGTTTGTCATAATTGGTCTTAAACTGGTTAAATGCTCATAATATTTATTAATTAAATTATTAATATAATCAGGTTTTGACCATCTGTACAAGCTATAATGGCAAATAAAGGCACCAGTACTAAGCAGCAAGTATAAATTGTGAATAAATTCTTGTAACAAAAATGTGCGCACACACACATTCTCTCTATATATATATATATATATATATATATATATATATATATATACACACACACACACTACTACTATTGAGGACACCTTTATCACTTTAAAACTTTTTTGCTATTTAGAGCATTCATTTTATCCTTTTATAATATTATAATAAGGTATTAGGTTTATAAAATCATTTTTCATTCTTTTATGTGAATTAAAATATATTGGCATACAAATATCAATTGTAAGGAATTTGATATGGTGACAATTATACAAATATCAGTACAGAAATAAAACATAAAAACAACAGTAATCGTAATTCCAAAATGTAATATATACTAATCAAACTTATGTAGAGGAATTTAATGTGAAGATGTTAAAGTTCGTCCATCTTACACACAATTACTGTTATGTAATCATTCAGTCCTGTTTCTGATTGACCAAGCCAAGAGTAGCAATGGGGACAACCCAACTTACAGAAGGGTGATGATCATTGGCAGACAAGTTTAAGTACAACAAACAGTCTCTTAATGTGGATTAAATGAAAAAGAGGACTTCAGAAAGACCTATGCTGTGCACATTCCACTGTACCTCTGGGCTATATGGAAGAACTGGTCAAGAGCACCAAATTTCTTGGTGTGTACCTTGGTGGTAGCTATCCTTACTTGGACAATTATCACCACTTCCATAGCCAAGAACATGTTGCATTGTCTCCACTTCCTACATCAACTGTGCTGGTTTACCTTACCCCCTACCCCCCCATTATACAGGAGCAAAATCAAGAGCATTTCACCACCTATATCACCATCTGGTTTTGGAACTGCAGCATCTCTGGCCACAAGGTCCTACAATGGATAGTACACAGCAAAAAAGATCATTGGGACTCCTCTACCCTTCATTAAAAGGTATCTTTAATAAGCATTACATCTGCAAAGCTTACAGCATTGTGGTGGACTGCTCCCATGTTCCACTTGTCCCAGTTCCATCTGGCAGATGGAACTGTAGCATCCAAACCAGTTCTGCAGAAGCTTGTACCACTTGAACCTCTGGACTCTGTGCTCCCCATCCCATCAGGTCTGCTCCTCATAATTACAGCAGTACATTTAATGCTGTTTTTGGTATTAGGTCCAGTTATTATGTATTTATCTATTTCAATATATTGCTACCCATTACCTGTTATTTATTTAATATACACTTTATTAGCATTGTATAGTCCCTTACTTGTCTTGCACTTATGTATTGTCATATATGTATGCATGTTGCACCATGGCCCTGAGAAACACTATTTCGTATCATTGTATATTGTGAAACCGTGTATAAATGGTATGACAAAAAAGCCACTTGACTTAGACAGGGTGAAACACTTACACATTTCTGTCCGCACAAATACAGCAACTACACAGTGTAGAGTGATTTTTATCAAAATCTGAAATTCTCCACCGATATATAAAGAAAGGAGACTTAAACAATTGGCGGTGTTATTTATTTATTTTTTTAATATGATAACAACAATAGTTTACCCATGGGTCTGTTTTGGTAGTCAACGTTCGCTTAAAACGACGGTAATACAGCATTATTTATCGGGCCAATGCACAATAAAGGCGATGTGCACTTCACCGCTAGGTCACTTCACTTGTCACAAACACAAAGAAATATGCCACAGATGACATACAACATTTAAAATGCACATCACACTTGTTCCGTTTCCTCTGTCCCTAATTGGATGCCATCGATTGGTTAACTTAAATAATTTATTCAAGAACGTCTGTCTGCATATGCCCTCACCTGACCCCAAAAGTCTTATGGGTGTATGGAGAAATTGGGTGACCTATGTGCAAGTGGGACTGCCGTAAATGCAAAAGCTCGTGGACAAATAGAAGGAAGGACGAATAAGCAGATAATTTTGTGCAAACATATTTACAAAAATTCGTTTTGGGGGGAAAGGATATGGGAAAGTCGTTTATTTGGATGATGCATCTTGTTGGCATTAGGGGCATCATAGGGCCCTTTGTACTGGCAGCGTATGCAAATACTGCTCAGACAAGAGGAGCGGGAGCAGCTTGTGTAGACCTTTTGTGCTGACAGTGCACAGAAACTCAGGAATAGCCTCTAAATGCCTTACTGAAATTTAGTTTACAGCCGAAAGCCAAGCCAGTGCAAAATCAATAAGACAATACATAATTTTTCATTTTTTAGGCACACAGCGCCCCATCTTTCTTTTATGTTTTGCCTTCAGTCAGTCTAGGGATTTTTTTTTTTGCTATACGCGCACGCGCATTGCGTGCCTAGCAGAATATACACAGAAACACGCGCACGGGTACGCGCACCAAATAAAAGCTACACTAAATGAAAGTGTTGATAATTTTTCTTAAAACACATAACGACTGTTTCCGCAGTTTTCCGATGTGCACTTGCTCGTGCCACAGCGGCGATCTCGCAATTTAATGTGCATTGCGGCTAGGCAGCACACACGATACGGTATCCTTTCCAGCCGGGCCTAGTCGCTTCCTCCTCTTTACCCGCCACACACAACACCGTCACATTTACTCCAGTTATACGTACCTTGAGCTTTTGGAAGTGCTGCTGTTGTTGGGCCTGCTTCTGTACCACATAGGCCTGCTCCTGTAGCTGGCCCATCTGCTGCAGATGAGCTTGAATTTTCGCCATTGTCCCACTATAAACCCCCACCCCCCCTCCGTCACAGAAAAAAAATATTAAAGCAAACAAAAAAGAGTAAACATCACGCAGCCTCTTTGTTACGTGGCAGACATGCTTGGCTCCAAAATAAGTCGGGTTCTATATACTTGGCCCCCGCCAATACTATAAGAAAAATAATGTGTTTGTGAGCTTTATTTAAATTTCAACGTCCTGTCTCTTTAAATCCGGCGGTGCGGCGCCGCTGTTCGAGCGCAGTGACTTCCCTCGATTAGCCGCATGCGTAGTGAGACGCACCGCTTTGCATATGCCCCGCCCTACAACTGGCACTGCGCAAGTCCAGTTGAATTTTGAGTATTTACAATGGCCCGCCCCACCTCCTTTTTACTCACTTCTAGAGGTGTGCAAGAGAAATGGGGCGGGCACGGTTACTACTCAAGTTGTCAATCAGTACAGAGCACGACTTTAATAAGTCCCTTATTAGCTATGCACATTTTGTTCGCTGTAACGATGATTAATGGGATTAAAACTACCTTAAAGTTTCAGAAAATTCTGAGTGTAATGATCCTTTGATCCGCATTCCGCCTAGGCTCTAGCGTAATCTCCAGGGTACTGTTTTCGGAAGCTGACATTAAATAGCATCATCTAGATGTTCTAAATCTCAAAATCGTTTTGATGATGCCATACAGGAGCACGGTGCTGGCCCAATCTTAAATTCTAGTTTATTTATCTCGTTTGTTTAACCACATCTCCATGGTAATAAGCCTCTTTGAGTATTGGCGCGGGGAGGGGTGGTCTATTGTAGTGACGTGACGTCGGGAATAAGAAGCTTATTGTGAAAAGAAGCACGTAGGAAAAATAAACAAAACACAGAAGCATTCCAGTACTCAGCTAGAAATAAAATCAAACATAATAAAAACATGTAAGAAAATAGATGGAAGACAACAAGAATGGAAAGATAGATATCAGTTGGTATCAAGAGACTACAAAAGGAACATTTAGTCGCTGGAGGCTTTACCGACAATGGGAAATAGGGTTTGTATCGTTAACCTTGTGTCATAATAGATGGATACATATTTCTTAAACAGTGAAGTCTTTCTTTCTTTCTTTCTTTCTTTCTTTCTTTCTTTCTTTCTTTCTTTCTTTCTTTCTTGTGGTGCCAATAATCCACAGCTGTCAAGGGTTTTTGCCAACATGAATGGCAACTTCAAATATGTTCAGCATGAATAAGTAGAATTAACTCCCTGCCAAGGGTTGATTACTGAATTGTAGCAGATGTTACCAGATCATTCATTTAAGAAGGTTGACTTGAGTGAGACGATGAAGGAATGGTTGGTTATTTGCTAGCTGTAAAACTTGGTCCTGGCGTTTTTTTCCCATCTAGTTGCAATATGTTCCAGTCTGTCATTCCCAATATAAAGTGCCTAAAAGCTGATTTACTACTAAATCTCTTTTAAATGTGTTGTATGGAAGTGTCTAAGGCTAATTTAGAATTCACACACATTATGTTTTAATTTCTAAACAATAGAAAGTCTTTCTGAAGTAGCAGCTCTTTTAATTATTAGTCATGGACCAGCAACAAATGCAGATCATATATGTTTTTAGAACAGCATGATTGGTCATGTCTATTTTCTCCTCTCTCAGAAAACTAACATATGACATATGTGTGTCATCTAACTTATGTATACAGTAGACAGACATATACTGAGTGACTATGTCTCCCCATATTCAATTAGAACTGTCTGAATCTTTAGTTCTTGAATTCAATGCAGTTTTGGATGTACAAAAAAGCATTGCTGGCCAATGTGTGCCATAGCTGTTGAAAATGAGCTTGTGGTCATACTTGCTCCACTGCATCCAACAGATGGTTTAAACCATGCAGACCTCTTAACCGGGTGCCTCTGCATTAACATGTATTTAATGGTCATGTTGCAGGAACCATTCCAGGGGTTTCCTAGCTTTGTGACATTGAACTCGGAGCCAATCCCTGGCTCCCTGTAAACCCAAATTTGGATTAAATAGTCTGCGTGAATGGATTGTATCACACATGCAAGCCACAAGGACAATAGCTGCAGACCTCCAGCACTCCACTCCATTGAGGAGGTTGTCGCTTTATATTATATGTCAGTGATAACACTTGGCTGCATTATGGTTAAGAATAGGGTTGGGGCAAGGCTGGATTAAGACCTTTAGAGGCCCTAAGCACTTAAAAATGTTGTTGCCAACATTTATATCTAATTCAAAATATAAACAGCAATACATCATAAAATAAAATTTTATTTTTCAAAATGAAACAAAACTTACAGTAAGATGGAAAATAATGTTTATTTTCATATACTTCCACATTATTTATATTTGAAAAGTTTTCTCTTACTTTTTAAATTACAGAGTCTTTGATCAGATCCTTAAAACTAATCTTGCATAACACAACTGCTTCTATACTTAGTAGAGATAAGGTATTCAGCCTGCCTCTATTATTACTATTTTATTTTTATTGTATTATTGTGTATATATACTACCGGTCAAAAGTTTTTTCAGTGTTTATTTAAAGGCGCAGAGTTTAATGTCTTAATATTTCAATGAAATCAAGGGACAGAACAAATAAACAATGACAAATAAAAAATAAATCAAAGAATAATTATATGTACAAAATTGTGTTCAATTTTTTGATCAATCAAAGTAGACGCCTCTTGCTGATATAACAGTCAAACTGTAGTAACTCTTTCGATTCAGAATGCCAGTCACTCTGTGCAAGTCACCAACTCTGTCTCCAGCAAAAGAACCCCAGACCATCACACTTCCTCCTCCATGTTTGACAGTTGGCATCACACACAGAGGAATCATCCTTTCGCCAACTCGACGGCATACAAGCACTGTGCGTGATGAATTGAAGATTTCAAATTTTGAGACTTTCTTGCAGTCTGCAATGGTCCACGGCCGACATTTCAAGGCTGTTTTTTGTCCTTTAATCAATGGCTTTCTCACTGCCACTCTCCCCGTCAAAATTGCAGCACAAAATCTCCTCTTCACAGTAGAAATGGAGACTTGCCTTTTTCAACCACTGTTAAGCTGTGCTTGCATATGGTGTGTTGTGAGGTGCCTGTGACACAAGCTGGAGACCCGCAGAAACTTGTCTTCTGATTGGGTTATAACTTTGTTTCTGCCAGATCCCTTCCTTTCAGAGTTTCTTCCGGTTTTCAATTGCCTTTGGATTGTATAGGACAACACTGTACTCAGTGACACTTGGATTGTTTTTGCAATTTCTCTAAATGAAAGGCCTACACTTCTAAGGGTAATAATGCACTGTCTCGTTTCATTTGTTAATTGACATTATCACTAGAATATTTTTCAAATAGTATTTCAGAGTGTGTAATAACACATGCTGTTGCAACTCTGTTGTAAGACAGACAGAGGGTTTTTAAGTAATCAACAGAAGCTGGGACACCTGTTCAAATTGTTTGCTTCAACTTGCAAGGCCCAATTTACTTTAATTACTGTACAACATCTCTAAGTTGTAACCTCATATTTGTTTCCTGAAGCATACTCATTTGTAATATTCAGAAATTTCCTTTTTTTCTGGCAATGGAAAATTTCTGTGATGCCCCCCTTCCCTTGATGCCCTAAGCATGTGCCTATTTTGCCTAATGGTTAATCCAGCCCTGCACTGGGGATGGTTCTGTGAGTCAAGTCAAGTAAACCAAGTGACAAAAATATACAATTCAATTGGCTGTCCGATGGAGCTACTAAATTGCAGAGCTGCGGAGGTCTACAACTGGACCTATCTCTACAACTGGACCAGTCTCCACAACTGGGCCTATCTCTAAAACTGGACCAGTCTCTACAACTGGACATATCTCTACAGCTGGACCAGTCTCTACAACTGAACCAGTCTCCACAACTGAACCTATCTCTACAACTTGACCAATCTCCACAACTGGACCAATCTCCACAATTGGATCTATCTCCCTGGCTTTATGCAGGGAGAAACGGGGAAGGATAAGGGTGAAGCACAGTTATTAAATACACCTTTATTGTTTCGCTTAGAGTGGAGGACTGATGAGCGCACTCTTATGAAGTGGCTTTGACCCTTCCTCACAAGTTGCTATATAACCATCAAAGACACTGGAAGTCATTATTCAGTTTGGACTCTGATCCCATTGAGGATAGATTACTTCAGCCAAGGCCATTATGAAAGACCTGCTTGAAAATTTTGAAGTGGTGCTATCCTACACTAGTTTTGTTTTTTTGTCTTTTGCTTCTTTCATCATTGAATGGGGTTTGCTTGTTTGGCATCCCAACACTGTGACACTTTCTTTGGTTTTAGTATTACAATGGGTATATACAACCTGTAATCCTGACATACAGTGGTGTGAAAAACTATTTGCCCCCTTCCTGATTTCTTATTCTTTTGCATGTTTGTCACACAAAATGTTTCTGATCATCAAACACATTTAACCATTAGTCAAATATAACACAAGTAAACACAAAATGCAGTTTTTAAATGATGTTTTTTATTATTTAGGGAGAAAATAAATCCAAACCTACATGGCCTTGTGTGAAAAAGTAATTGCCCCCTTGTTAAAAAATAACCTAACTGTGGTGTATCACACCTGAGTTCAATTTCCGTAGCCACCCCCAGGCCTGATTACTGCCACACCTGTTTCAATCAAGAAATCACTTAAATAGGAGCTGCCTGACACAGAGAAGTAGACCAAAAGCACCTCAAAAGCTAGACATCATGCCAAGATCCAAAGAAATTCAGGAACAAATGAGAACAGAAGTAATTGAGATCTATCAGTCTGGTAAAGGTTATAAAGCCATTTCTAAAGCTTTGGAACTCCAGCGAACCACAGTGAGAGCCATTATCCACAAATGACAAAAACATGGAACAGTGGTGAACCTTCCCAGGAGTGGCCGGCCGACCAAAATTACCCCAAGAGCGCAGAGACGAATCATCTGAGAGGTCACAAAAGACCTCAGGACAACGTCTAAAGAACTGCAGGCCTCACTTGCCTCAATTAAGGTCAGTGTTCACAACTCCACCATAAGAAAGAGACTGGGCAAAAACAGCCTGCATGGCAGATTTCCAAGACGCAAAACACTGTTATGCAAAAAGAACATTAGGGCTCCTCTAAATTTTGCTAAGAAACATCTGAATGATTGCCAAGACTTTTGGGAAAATACCTTGTGGACTGATGAGACAAAAGTTGAACTTTTTGGAAGGCAAATGTCCCGTTACATCTGGCGTAAAAGGAACACAGCATTTCAGAAAAAGAACATCATACCAACAGTGAAATATGGTGGTGGTAGTGTGATGGTCTGGGGTTGTTTTGCTGCTTCAGGACCTGGAAGGCTTGCTGTAATAGATGGAACCATGAATTCTACTGTCTACCAAAAAATCCTGAAGGAGAATGTCTAGCCATCTGTTCGTCAACTTAAGCTGAAGCGATCTTGGGTGCTGCAACAGGACAATGACCCAAAACACACCAGCAAATCCACCTCTGAATGGCTGAAGAAAAACAAAATGAAGACTTTGGAGTGGCCTAGTCAAAGTCCTGACCTGAAGCCAATTGAGATGCTATGGCATGACCTTTAAAAGGCGGTTCATGCTAGAAAACCCTCAAATAAAGCTGAATTACAACAATTCTGCAAAGATGAGTGGGCCAAAATTCCTCCAGAGCGCTGTAAAAGACTCATTGCAAGTTATCATAACGCTTGATTGCAGTTATTGCTGCTAAGGGTGGCCCAACCAGTTATTAGGTTCAGGGGGCAATTACTTTTTCACACAGGGCCATGTAGGTTTGGATTTTTTTTCTCCCTAAATAATAAAAAACATCATTTAAAAACTGCATTTTGTGTTTACTTGTATTATATTTGACTAATGGTTAAATGTGTTTGATGATCAGAAACATTTTGTGTGACAAACATGCAAAAGAATAAGAAATCAGGAAGGGGGCAAATAGTTTTTCACACCACTGTATATACAGATGTGGAATAATGTCAAGTGGACACAAAGAGTGTCAACATCCAAATCTTTATTTAAAAAATGGTGTAATAAACAAAATGACCAGAAATTTTGTGTGCATTTCCAAAGTACAACAAAGAGTATCAATGCCTAAACAAAAAAACACATGAGGGAGGAATGATCTTATGGAGAATACAAAAGTAGCATATGCACCAAAAATACAATCCATCTGTTCTAATAGGCCAGTTTAAATCAAGTCTGATCCTTGAGTGTAAGGTGGGTTGACAGGCTCATTTGCCCAGTGTTCCATGATCAGTGCAATAAGCACCTACGCTCTCCTATTCCTCTCCTAAATTCTCACCATGCTATTCACGTCACCATTCTGTCAGCTGAGCCTTTATTTCAATTTACCTTTTAGCTCCAAGTGCAATGAACCATTGACAGGAAATTCATTAATCCTTGTCCTTTTGTTTTTTTCAGTTTAACTTCCAGACTCATGTTAGAGGTCAGCAATACTCCTTTGCAATTCCAGGGGCAATCTCAGGGCTTAAAATTAGGCGCCCCTGCATTCTTGCACTCCCATTCTTACTTAAAAACTTAGTTGGGTTTGGTACCCATGTTACCCAACTTTTATAAAGGTCTATTTTATTCAGGTTTACATGGGGCCATTATTATTATGTGTACAGAGTACAGTGATATTTTATTACTAATTAATTTTATTATTAATGAATTAGGACCAAGTCATCACTCTTCTACACCATAATTAGTGAGTATAACTACCTTAGTTACCTGGAAAATTTCAGAGCATGTTTGTCATAGCAATATATTGTTCATAAGAATTATTTACAAACAACATTTCCAAAAAAATTGAGAGACTTTCTAAAAATGCAATAAAAACTAAAATCTGTAATTTGGTAATTCTCTTGAACCTTTATTTAACAGGCAAAAGGACAAAGGAAAGATTTTCAGTGTTTTCACAGACAAACTTAATTCTGTTTGTTAAACATACACAAATTTAGAAATTGATGCCTGCAACACACTCCAAAAAGGTGGGACAGAAGCTGTTATATCTATGGGCAATAATATTGTACTAATAAAAGGAAGAAGATGAACACAGGTTCAAAGTAGTAACTAACAGGTCCTTTACTAAGATCGTTTCCAGAATACACGTTACACAGCTTTTTTATTAGTCTCTACTTCCTAATAGCTCTCCAATACCCATAATTCCTTATTTCTACGGAATCCCCAAAAGTCCAGACTTACAATATACTACAGAAGCAAAATAAAATATAAAGGTTATACAAGTAATATTCTAGAAGGTTTTTAGCAGGTTAACTGGTAACAAGCGTGGGCATCAAGATTGGGTATAAAAGGAGCATCCACCAAAGGCTCAGTCTTTGCAAGTAAAGATGGGGTCATGGCTCACCAGTGATGGGCTGTCCTGACTCTCTGTGGCTGTAAAAGATCCCTGGGCATCTTTTGTAAAGACTAGGGTGTATCTAGGCTAAATTGCCCACCACGACCTAGTGATTCTGGCCCTGTATTCATACCTTGTCTCTAATTGTCTCTAACTACCTCTCGCCCCTTCACCACCTAACAGCTAATGTGTGCTGAGTGTACTGGCACAAAAGTGGTTGCTGCTGCATCATCCAGGTGGATGGTACACATTAGTGGTGATTGAAGTGGCGCCCCACTCATTCAAGTGGTGTTGAGTAATGAGAAAAGAGCTATATAAATGTAATTTATTATTATTATTATTATTAACCCCCAAAAACTGTCATCATAATTTGTGCAGTAAATTACACCCTTATGAAGAGTAGAAGAATAGGTGTCTTCAGCAAAAATGGTCAGAAGGACTTGAAGTTGTGCATGCCCCATCAATCAACCTCAGGGCTTTACCCCTTAATGGGATATGAGGGGTCAAAGCTACACCTTTCACAAAACTTTGAAAAATTGGGGATTGGTAATATAGGCATGTGGAGTGTTGTTTAATTCAATTTTGAAATTGCTGTTCATGAATATGGTCATATTTTTTATAGCTGATTCTTTACTGGTGGCCCTAGCCCTCTGAGAGCCATTTCCAGAAGGTTAGCATATGACTAATTTCAAACATAAGTATATGGGGTATCATCTTAGACTATTTCAAGGTTACAAATATGTTATTTTCAATTATTTTTAATTCTTTACTATTGATCTAGCCCTCTATGGACATTTCAGATTGTAAAAAAATGCCACATTTCTATTACAATAGAAATTATTTACACTTTAAACATTTAAATTGAAGCATACATTTTAATATATCAATTATGTGACACAACTATTCTTGCTTATTAGGTACTTCCACCTCACAAAGTAAATCGAAAAATTTCTTATGAACAACCCACATTAATCCAGCTTACACTAATTCTGACTTTTATTTACGACTTCTTAAGGCAAGGCATAAATCAATGGCCAAAATGATGGTCAGTTAAGTAAGTCCTTTATGATGAGCCTGAATATTTTTGTTCCAAGTAACCATTATGACAAAGAAAAAGACTTCCTAACAGCTGCAAACAGAATGCCTGCTCAAATTAGTATTTTACAAAGTACTAAAATTCAAATATTACATGCCAGGCATTAAATTGTTTAATTGTGTCCTTAACTTAGGGAGCATCTTCTGGGCTCCAAGAATAATGGTAATTCTCCTCTTCTCTGGAGAATGTGGGCACTGTCACTTACTTTCTCTTTCCTTTCACCCATAGATTGGACCAAACCCTTATTTGCGGTTGGTTTAGCTATTAGCCATGCCGCATTATAGCTCTAAGGTGCTTGGATCAATTTCCTAATCTCTTTGTGGAATTTATATGTTCTCCTCGTATCTTGTGTGGATTTAAATTGTCCACTCACATCTTAAAGACTAAATGTTAATTGGAGAGTCTATTTTTTCCCTCTTGGGACAATCGATCTATCTATCTATCTATCTATCTATCTATCTATCTATCTATCTATCTATCTATCTATCTATCTATCTATCTATCTATCTATCTATCTACAGTCATATGAAGAAGTAAACACATCCGATGAATTGTTTTTTAACATAAAGTATATGTTCATTTCAAGATTTGATCTTCATTTAAAAAGTATGTTTATATAAAGGTGATGTAATTAAAAAATGCAATAAAAATTTATTTTAATTAAAAACAACTAGGGGGCTTCACCCCCCCTGCTCGCTTCACTGGCCAACCACAAACCCACCCCCAGGGCCTGCGCTACACACCATCAACTTCGCATCTCTGCCGCTTGCGTATGTGGATTTCACTTTCACCAAACAACAAATCTTTTAATTCTCGTGGATAGGCCTCTGCATTGGGAAGAAACACTACTTTTCCCTGATGGCAATACGGATCAGATGATCTACAAGTCTCCGACTTAAAGTTAAATCCGAACAATATAGTCGATCTCTTTTCGCTGTTCTGTTATTTCACCACGTAATAATTCCCATTTGTTTGCACTATTGTGATCTTTACTATAATTTTTTTGAAAAAAAAAAAAGTCCCAGACTAAAAAGTCTTGTCTCATCCCAGGATTGTTTTTTATTATAATTGAGAGATTTATTCAATAAAAAGTCTTGTCTCATCCCAGGATTGTTTTTTATTATAATTGAGAGATTTATTCAATAAAAAATAAACATATGCTTAAAGAGGAGAGTTTGGGTTCTTCCAGTTTATCAGAATAAGTCTGCGTGCCAACAGTGTAGTGAATGCAATCACAGTTTGTTTGTCTTTCTCCACTTTAAGACCCTCTGGAAGAACCCCAAACACAGCTGTTAATGGGTTAGGAGGGATTGTGAGTCCAAGACTGTCTGAAAGGTAATTAAAAATTTTTGTCCAGAATAATGTTAATTTGGAGCAGGCCCAGAACATGTGACCTAGTGAGGCTGGGGCTTGGTTGCAACGTTCGCAGGTTGGATCATGCCCTGGAAACATTTTGAGAGTTTTAGTCGAGACAGATGTGCTCGATATATAATTTTGAGTTGTATAATTGTATGCTTTGCATATGGAGCTTGAGTGAATTCTCTGCATTGCTACTTTCCACTCCTTTTCTGATATATTAATTGAGAGGTCATTTTCCCAGTGTCCTCTTGGATCTTTGAAAGGAAGGGATTGTAAAAGGATTTTATATATTGTAGAGATGGAGTCTAACTCCTTGAAATTGAGCAATAATTTTTCCAGCGTGGATGAGGGTGCAAGATGAGGAAAATCTGGAAGGTTCTGTTTAACAAAGTTCCTGATTTGAAGATAGTGAAAGAAATTTGTAGCTGGAATGTTAAATTTGGAACGTAATTGTTCATAGGATGCAAAGACGTTGTCTATATAAAGGTCTCTAAGCAAGTTAATTCCAAATTTTTCCAGATATTAAAACTGCATATGTTTGTGAGGGTTGAAAGAGGTGGTTCTTTTGCAGGGTGCCACAGAAAGAAGCTTCTCCGTCTTAAAATGCTTTCTACATTGGTTCCAGATTCTAAGTGAGTGGAGCACAATTGGGTTATTAGTGTATTGCCGATAACGTGTGTTTATTGGAGCACAAAGCAAGGAATACAAAGAAGTACTGCAGGATTTTACTTCTATTGCGGTCCATGCCTGTGTATGTTCTTCTATTTGTGTCCAGGTTCTTATCGACTGTATATTTGCGCCCAGTAATAAAACTGGAAGTTAGGTAGAGCCATGCCGCCTTCTGCCTTTTGTCTTTGTAGGGTCGCTCTTTTGATGCGTGGATGTTTAGAATTCCAAATAAATGAGGTTATTGTTGAATCTAATTGCTTAAAGAACGATTTATTAATGTATATTGGTATGTTTTGAAATAAAAAGGAGCTTAGGAAGAATATTCATCTTAACAGTGTTAATTCTTCCAGCTAGTGTGAGATGAAGGGTTGACCATCTATGCAAGTCTTGTTTAATTTTTTCCATACAGACGACAAATTTTTTGATAAAGAGCTTTATGTTTACTTGTGATGTTTACCCGAGGTATTTAAACTGTTCTGCAATGATAAAAGGAAGGGTGTCTAATCTAATATTATATGCTTGCGAATTCACGGAAAGAGTACACTTTTATTCAGATTAATTCTGAGACCAGAGAGCTTTTGAAATTCTGTGAGTGCTGCTAAGACTGCAGGCACAGAATTTTCTGGTCCGATATATACAGTACCATGTCATCTGCATATAATGAGATTTTCTGTTCCAGTCCTTCTCTGCTAATCATTTCTATCTATGAAAAAAATAAATCCACACTTCACTCTAATAGCTGCCATAGGTATTGCCCCCCTCAATCAGGCATTTCCTATTATTGGTTAGCAGTCTCTGACATCACCTGGCAGAAAGTTCTTTCCATTCTTCCATGCCGAATTCTTTTAGCTGTGCGATGTCTAAGGGATGTCTTTCATGTTCAGCCCAACTCCAATCCCTAAAAACAGCATTTCAATGAGATTTAGATCCAAACTCTGACTTTCACATTCCAGTACTGTCCATGTGTTTCTCTTCTGTCATTCCTTGGTGGATTTACTTGTATATTTAGGGCCATTGTCATGTTGCAAGGTCCACTCTTGGTCTGAGCTTCAATCTTCTGACAGATGGTCTCACATTATATTCAAGCATGTCCATATTCATGTAAATGCATGACTGTGGTGTGAAGGTGTCAATACTTTTTGTTCAAATGCCCAAGCGTACAGTGTGTATTCATGTTTTTGTGAAAATGTACAATAGAGTGTCGCTTTGGTTGTACTTGTCCCACGTGTGGGCGTGTGCAGGTTTGTAACTCTCTATGGAAACAATTCCTCACACTGCAGAGGGAGAGAGTCTGAAACGGACTACCCAGACAAGTCGTTGAAGAAAACAATTGGCGACAAGCATCGTGGCCTAGAGACTAAATTCTAGAAGATTAGCAACAAGATTGCAGGTTGAAATACTACACTTCGCTAATATTGTGACACTGGACAAGCCGCATAACCTGCCTCAACTCTAGCTGAATTCATGACAACATGTGGTATATTATGTTATACTGCATAGTTGTTTTGTCTGGTAGGGACTATATAAAGTAAATGAGAATTGGTCAAACAGAAATGACAAAATTTGATCATGCAGCCGAAAATAAAGCAAATGAGCACAATTAACTAAGCTGTCAGTTGTCTTTTGGTAAATTGTATGTTGCATGCCTGCATGCGTGCATGGGAGGAGTAGGTCGGTAAAGTGCAAGGCGTGAACCATCCCTTGTTGCACAATGAGGTGCAGCTCCACTTTCAGTCTCTTTGCTATACCCTATAGGCACTGTTGTTTGGTGATTAGGGCTGAAAGCTGAGACTCATTTGGGACGCCTCCGGGTGCTTCCTAGCCTTTACCACAGGTAAACACAGGTTGTCTTGGAGAGCAACCGTCCCAGATGACAGTGACACTTAAACACAGCATTGTGATCCTCGAGCTACAGTGCAGACTTACGCAGGGCAGCGACTGGTGGCCCAGTGAAGAGTGGTGAGAACGGGTACTTCTGACTCTTTAAGGGGAGGCTGGTGTCAGCGTTTATTGTACCAGTATGTTCGTGTTCATTATACTTTATGTACATATATAAATGCATGCATTTAAAGGTCACAATTATCTTTATACATTATACATATATACAGTAGAACTATAATGCTTTTATGTGTTTTTGGTGTATATACTGTACTGTGCTGTGTGATGTTTAGAATTTGTAACACCTGGCTTATGGGTCAAAATGTGTGTTTTTGGTATACAGATTTTGTTTATGCCTAGTGCTGACCTGGACGTGCTTCTCATAAGTTTCACATTTCTCTTAAACTTCAGAGAAAGTCAGTCAGGCAGATTGGCCTACGTTGCAATAACATATAAAGTACGGGAAGCTCTTGAGTGTTTGACTTGGAATGGAGTGGCAGCCAATGCCCTTCTCTTGCTTGCTGCTTACTCTACATCCAGTGGGTTTCTAAAAATGAATGGAATAATAGTAAAGAACCATGGAAGGTGCTATATCAAATATAGGAGTGCATGTGCCAGGTGGTATTGAAAGGTATTAATGAAGTTTATTTGTCGTTGTGTTGAGTAAAGGAAAACGAGGTTAGCTACACATGTATCAGGTGAATGAAATGATGCCATATATACAGTCTTAGCTTCCATCTCTTTCATCAATATGAATGGGTCCTGCTAGCTTACCACTGACAAAACAGGTTTTTTGTTGCCATCAACAGATCATAAGGAGAAGCTTGAAAAAGGTATTGGCACACTATCTGTTGGCATGTTTACCACTTGGGTGAGGCCATGTCCTGAATGGTTTTGAATGTACTGATCAAACTGTGAGGGACCTTTCAGCTCAGTTGTTAAGCTGGAAGGTTTCTGGCTTCAGTGGCTTTCCAGGTCACTTTTCTTTTGCAAAGTTGCCTGCATCTGAGGGATTGGTCATTCTACAAGATGCACTCAAAGGATCCACACATCAGAGAGCTGTGATGCCCCTGGAAGCTGACAAACTAGAGTCATTTTGAGACCACTATATTAAGTTACATAATTAAAGACCTCAACAGATAATCAAAGTTAGTCTCCATTACAGTGAAAAGGTGCAAAATTTTAAAGGAGTTCAATGGTTGCAGAGTAAAAGACATCCTGGTAGATTTTGAGGGTAGGTACTCGTTAAGTTTAATAGTTGCGGAGCATGGCCGAATGGTCACTTTCCATGGTACAGGAAAAAGTTACAAGTGTCAAAGATTATTCATAAAACTAGTGTTAATGACATCTAAGAAGTTCTGAAGTTGCCCTCCAAACTGCACAATTGCAGGACCCTGAATAAGGTCAGTCTTAATTCTAAAGTGAAAAGAGTATTAACCTATAAACAGCTCTTAAACTGCAGACTTAAAACATTTATGAGATTTCAGAGTTCCAGGTCTCTGAAAGCTGTAAAGATCAGTCTCCAAGCTACAGAGATAAAAACCTCTGCGAGAGTTTAAGATTACTTTGCAAATTATAGGTGTTCAGGATTTCAAATAACTCTCTAAGCATTTTGTGTATGAGAGTATGAGGCTTCCAAAGAATGTTCACCAAGCTACAAGGTTACAGGTTAATGGAATCTTTCATGATCATTCTCTCTGTACTGGCTTCAGTGAGTTTATATTTGTAGCCAGTGTCCTGTTCTCATTTTTGCAGGCCACTGAAAGCCTGACCTTTTTTCCTGGATACTGTCTTTTGAGTGCCTAATATGAGAGCAGTTACAGGCTTGTCAAATATTAGTTTTTATGTTGTCATAGCAACAGATTATAGGGTGTTTAGCAATGAAGTCCCCCAGCTTTGAACTGGATTGTAATGGAGTTTGTGAAAATTCATATAACATGTCTCCCCATGTCTATCTTTGTAGTCACTGAGCTGGTTTAGCAAATCAGAAGGTCAGTCTACAAGACCGTTAATTACCACTTTCCAAAAGGAGACAAGATTCTTTTTTAAACAGGCAAGATGTTTGGAACTGAAATTGTGCTTTTGAGTGATTTACTGGTCTATCTGTAATGACCAGAGTAACAGGTTCCTGGGAACAAAGTGAGATGTACTTGCATCATTTTGTGTGAGATACACAGTCATTCTAGAGGCAGTAACGGATATTAGTGTCTGCAGAGCATGTAAAATCAGTTGTCAATGTGCATTTGTAAGACAGCCTCACTGATTATATGATCAGCCTGTGTGAAGCTTGACTGCCTGCTTACTAAAGCTTGCAGTGGATATTGTGCATGAGTGCAGACTACAGAGAACATGCAAGATCACTAGCCATCACACCCCAGAGAAATATCTTACACAAACCTCTCAGTTCACACTTTAATTCCCGATAGTGAAAAATATTCTTTTGAGAATTTAGAATATTGATGTCTTTGATGAACAAGCACAGACTTCTAAGAATGCAGGAAATTATCCATCCATCCATTATCCAACCTGCTATATCCTAGCTACAGGGTCACAGGGGTCTGCTGGAGCCAATCCCAGCCAACACAGGGTGCAAGGCAGGAAACAAACCCTGGGCCGGACGTGCACACACACACACCAAGCACACACTAGGTACAATTTAGAATCGCAAATCCACCTAACCTGCATGTCTTTGGACTGTGGGAGGAAACCCATGCAGACACGGGGAGAACATGCAAACTCTACACAGGGAGGATCCGGGATGCGAACCTGGGTATGCAGGAAATTAGTTTGATTTTTTTCCAACCGTTTGTAATGAGAGGCGACACTCTATTGATGTCTCGGCGGGGATGGATGGTATTTCTTTTCTCAGGCAGGACAATACAATGCATGGAAAAAAGAGACATCCTTCCAGGATTGTACAGTTCCCGCAGTACACTAGGTGGCATACACAGAATGAAGTCCAATGGGACTACAGGTCCTGGTATGCCCTGCGGGTGTGTGTATGGGTGCTCTGGTCCAGAGATACTGCCATCTAGTGTATTAGGGAAGCATACAGTCCTTGAAAGCTGTCTCCCCATGTCTATCTATTGTATAGTCCTGTCTGGGAAAAGCCAACACCATCCACCTCAGCCAAAACATCAATCCAGTGTTGCTTCCCATTACAAATTGTAGTTGGGAAGTATTGTTGAATAACTCTTGTTCCAGAAAGAGAGATGTTGCTTTACAAAGCCTTGCTCCAGAATTAAAGGCGCTGTTTATAAAGCAGTCATTGAACTTCACCTTTTAAATATTAATGTGGGCTTCTTGTATTTCTTACAGTAGTAATCTCATTTTACAAGATGGATGATACATCAGCAGGAGACAGACGGTTTGATGACATCCTCAAGGGCAGGGTGACGGATGTTATGCCAGAAAAGTCCAACATCGTGAGGGTGTTCATCAGCTCCACTTTCACAGGTGACTCAAAATATGTGTGGAATGTAACAAGATCAGATTTCCAAAGGCAGTGCTTTGAGGTTTCTGAGTGCCAATGACATCAACAGAAAGTTCTAGGAAGTCGCAATGTTTGTTAATGGAATATGACTAGATTATTAACCGTTATTATAGTCTAATATTGCTATAAGTTGGTATCGGTTTTCATAATATTGGCAAAACCAGGTTGCAGGTGATGCAACTTCCAGTACTTTAAGATCTCATGTTACCCATTCACAATCTGGTTTGCTTGCATAGATCCTTAAGTCTGATTTTGTCAGATTGCTCCATTTCTGTGAGATCTCAGCCAGCCAGTCCATATTTCAGCAATGATTACATAATTATCAGAAAGACAGATAGAGTATATCATGACAGTTAAAACTAAACAATGAAGAGTTCAAATGGCTAACAGAGTAGTACTATGACAGTACAATGTATGACAGCACACTTGAATGCTCTCACTAGATCTGTCTATGTGTCAAGACTAACTATAGAGCATCACAGTGGTAAGTAGAGAATATTATAAGAACTAAAACTGATTGATAGAAAAAATGCAGAGTGAGAGAACAGAATATGACTTGAAAAGTACAGTTTATAAATATAAGCTCTTAATGTTCTGCCAGATCTGTCCATCCATAGAGTAAGTCAATAATGACAGTAGATTCATCAGAGTCACAAATGCATGACTCTAAGAAGACACTAAATGGTTAATAGACACTACTACAAAAGCATAGTTTATGACTGGACTGACATATTCTGACAATATAGTTTCTACAGCATGTCAATAGTGACTATTGTCTCTTTAGATTGTAAGATTCAGAATCTCAACAGAATTAAATCTTAATTTCATAAAAGACACCAAAAACACTGTAACTAAAGTATACTACAGCATAAACATCAGAGTGTTGCAATATTTCTAGATGATAGTAGTAATAATAATAAGCATAATAATAATAGATTTTCTATTTATTATTATTACTAGATCAGTGTATTATTATTCCTATAACTTTATAGTCACTGAGAGATAGACACAAATGATCAGCACAATTAAAACTGATTACTAGGGAAGACATCAAAGGATGAAGAGAATGCAAATTCTAAAGTACAGTTTATAAGTATGGTATACACATCAGGTCATGAGCTCTCATGTTTCGACTAGATCACTCTTTATAACGTTATACGTTAGAACTTTATTTGTCCCCATGGGAGAAGGTCTTTAAATGCAAAAACAAATTAATTAAATAAATAAATATATATATATACACACACACACACTATGGCTTGAACATACACCACATACACAAACTTCTGAATTGGCTGTCATAATCACAGTGAGGCATTATGCAAATGTTTTGATGCTGGCATAAAGGACTCCCATTAGCGTTTCATGACACATTTCTGCTGAATAATTAATTAGCTGAAAGTCTGGTTAGTGTGTCAGAGGATGTGCAGGATTGTTCATAATGACCCTCAGTTTTGTTTTCATTCTCTCCTTCTCTACCAACTTCAGGGAGTACAGAGTGCATCCCATAACTGAGCCTACCCTTTTAATTAGTTTGTTGATTTGGTGACCTCTCTTGAAGTGATGTTACCAGACCAGCACAACACAGTGTAAACACATCACACTGGCTATCACAGAGTTGCAGAAGACATGAAGGATGTCACTACCCACATTAAAGGAACATAGTCTGCTAAGAAAAAAGAACCTGCCCTTTCTTAATAGTTGTGTTGCAGCACCAGTCCAACTTGTCAATGATGTGGATCCCCAACAGCTTGTAGGAGTGCACCACATCCACATCAATTCCCAGAATAGTTACTGAGTGTAGAGGTTCTTTGGTTCAGATATTACCTACTAAATTAAAACCATCTACCTAATGTTGTGTAGGTCCCTCTTTGCCACCAAAATAGCTCTGACCTTTTGATGCATGTTCTCCACAAGACCTCCGAAGGTGTTCTGTGTTATTTGGCACCAAAACGTACTTTAAGTCCTGTAAGTTGCTAGGTGGGTCCTCAAAGGATCTGACTTGTTTTTCCAGCACACCCCACAGATGCTGAATTTGATTGAGATCTTGATAATTTGGAGGCCAAGTCAACACCTTAAATTCTTTGTTATATTCCTTATAGCATTCCTGAACAAATTTTGTAACGTGGCAGGACGCATTATCCAGCTGTAACAGGCCACTGCTATCAGGGAATGCCGTTGCCATGAAAGGGTGTTTGTGGTCTACAACATCTTTATGTAGGTGGTATGTGTCAAAATAACATCCACATATTTGTCAGGACCCAAGGATTAAAATATCACACTGCACCCAAAATATCACACTGCCTCCATTGGCTTATATTCTTCCCATCATGTATCCTGCTGCCATCCCTTTTCCAGGTAAATGATGCACATGCACTATCCACGTGATCTAAAAGAACACATGATCAGACCAGGCTACCCTCTCCCGTTGTTTCTTGGTCCATTTCTAATGCTTACATGACCTCTGTAGGCATTTTTGGCTGTTTATATATATATATATATATATCTACATCAGAAAACACCTACAATATATACAGTATATAGTATATACTGTATATCCTGATGAAGTAAAACAACCTTTTGGAATGAGAAAGCTATAATCATATAGCTTGTGTAATTTTACAAAAAACTGTACATTTCTTTTAGCACACTCAACAACAATACAGCTTGCACTATGATGCATTGCAGCTACCAAACAGACAAAAGCTCATTAGCTGCACTTTTTTTCCAGATGTAGTTCAAAGTTTTGGTTATTGAAAGACAAAATACTTGTTATACTTTGAATGTATAAGGAAGCTGGTGGGACATTGGCAGGCTGCAGGAATTCCAGTGTTACCAGAAGTCTATGAATTAAGATGCCACACTATCTCCAGATTATAGGCAATGTTTCAACTGACCAGCAGGATACATGACTGTCCAAAATCTGGTTGACCTTGAGTGACCATGCCAAATATGGACAAACAGATTTAACTGGTCCAACTAAGTAGTCATTACAGATCTGCCATTTCTTCTGTCCACATGAGTGACAGGGCAGTGACAGACAGGCTCCACTGTGTCCAGGGAAAGGCCCTCTGCTCACATCTCTTACACATCTGACCAGCAGCATCATTCCAGCCCACACACTCCTGATATGATCCCACTTGTCTTGTGGAATGAATGCAGGCATTGCCTTGGCCTGCCTTCTCTTCTGACCTTAACCCCACAGGGCTCTTTTGGGATACCCTGGATTGCAACTGCCAGAGATGTGACCCTCTGCCAAGCAATGGCCATCACCTTCATCAGACCCTTCTGCAGGAAAAGACTTAACATCTGACAACTGCAGAAATGAACCTAAGGTGTCAAGTATTGGAGGATACAAGACGTCGTCAGATGTGGTGAACAGTCACAGTCGTTCTTGCTTTCCAATTGTTTTACTTTCCTATCATTCTCATTTGATTATTGTTATTCCTGCAATGAAGGTTGAAAGTTCAGTCCAACAATGTATGTGTTGTGTTCCTTTTTTAATCCTAAATATATTTATGACTTTTATACCAGATAAAAATAAAATACTACATCAATAACAGTTACAGTTTATTGGATTCTGATATAGTTAGACTATAATATGGTACAACTGCATCCTACTGAGAGCCAGATTGCAAAACACCTGAATTACAGTAGGATCAGTCAACTTAAATAAATAACTGCACACTTTTGAGATCTGAAATGGTTAAACTATAAGGAAATCTCATTTAAAAGTGGAAATGATTTCAATGACATATTCATTATGCCTTCTTATCTGTCTGTGTTTCAGATATGTGCACGGAAAGGGATACCCTGCTGGACAAGGCCTACCCTGAGCTTCAAGCCTTCTGTCATTCCCTGGGACTCGTTTTTGAGGTATGTATCTCTCAGTAGTCAAGTGTTCAGAAGTGGACCACATTGCTATTTGTTGTAAGAACTTTGAAATCATCAAGGTCAAATTGTCACGTATAGTTTATTTTCACGTGTAAACAGTTGTGGACACTAGGGGGCATACAGCTCCCCAAACCCAGGACACAACAGACACTGAGCCCAAGTCCCACACACAACACACCTTTATTCAACTTTGGGAAATGCTTTTGACTTGTTCCCCACAGTGGGACAGTACAGTATAGCACCAAGCACCAAACACAGTGTCCTTTTCTCTCACTCTGTCTCTCTCTGTCTCTCTTTTCTCTTCTTCGCCTCCACTCCTCCTTGCAAGCTTCATCATCCTCCTCCTGACTCTGGCTCCCCAAGTTGTGGCAGCCGGCCCCTTAAATAGAGCACCCGGAAGTGCTCCAGGTGTTCCATGATCTTCTTCTGGGTGGGCTCAGCTATTCTCCATATGCCCCCGGGCAGTGGCTACAGACCCCATCAGGGTTGAGCATCCCTGCTCCGTGGCACTGTAGCAAGCCAGGAGGTACCCAGGGGAGGTATTGCTCTGTCCATGCTCCTTCGGCTAAGTCCGGGTAAGAATCCTGACTGTCCGTTACTCGGTACAAAGAGACTTCTAGTAGCATGTCTTCCATATACCAGAGACTCTAGCGAAATACAAACAACTGTCAAGAAATACAAAAGAATATGCTACAGATATATACATTCAATGAGCAAACTATTAGGAATACCTGCACACCTGCGTATCCATGCAATAATCCAATCAGCCAATCTTGTGGCAGCACTGCAATGCATAATATCCAGCAGATACAGGCCAGGAACTGCAGTTAATGTTCACATTAAACACCAGAATGGTGAAAAAATGTGATCTCAGTAATTTCGACCATGGCATGATTGTTGATGCCAGATGATCTGGTTTGACGATTTCTGAAACTGCTGATCTCCTGGGAGTTTCATGCACAACAATCTCTAGAGTTTATTCAGAATGGTGCCAGAAACAAAAAACATTCAGTGAGGACTAGTTTTTGTTGATGAGAGAGGTCAGAGGGCATGGCCAGACTGGTTCAAGTTGACAGAAACAGTATGGTAACTTAGATAACCACTCGGTACAACTGTGGTGAACAGAAAAAAATCTTAGAATGCATAACATGTTGACCCTTGAGGCGGTTGGGTTACAACAGCATAAGATCACATCAGGTTCTAAATCCAGTTAGCCAAGTTCAGAAATATGAAACTGCAGTGGGCACAGGCTCACCAACACTGGATAGTTGAAGACTGGAAAAATATAGCTGAGTTGGAAGAATCTCATTTTCTGGTGAAACACACAAATGATAGAGTAAGAACCTGGCACCAACAGCATAAATCCATGCATCCAACCTGCCTTGTGTCAACAGCCCAGGCTGGTGGCGGAGGTGTTCTTGTGTGGGGATTATTTTCTTTGGCACACTTTGGTCCTGTTAACACAGATCAATCAGCCTGTTTCAGTATTGTTGCTGACCATGTGCATCCTTTGAAGTCTACAATTTACTCATCTTCTAATGTCTACTTTCATCATTATAATGTACCATATCACAAAGCAAAAGTCATGTCAAACTGGTGTCGTGAACATGACAATGAGTTCAGTGTTGATCATTGGCCTTCCCAGTCACTAGATAAGAATCCAACAGAACATGTGTGGTAGAGAGGAGGTTTTGTAGCATGAATATGCAGCTGACCGATTTACAGAATTTGCAATCATGTCATTATGGTTGAATCTCAAAGGAATTTTTCCATCATCTTGTGAAATTCATGCCTTAAGAACTGAGGCTGTTTTGAGAGCAAAATGAGGCCCTACCCATTATTATTATGAGTGGCTATATAGGAAACACATATCATGTCTACTTGTGAAATTCTCAGTACCAGCGGCTGTGGAGTAGCCTTATGACCAAAGAAAAAAAAACATTCATGGACCTATTGGGATGACTGCTAGTAGTTTTGAACAGAGGAAGCAGAGAAAAATGACATTGCACGGTGACTGAGGTCTTTAATAATACTGTTTGCTTTTCTAAGGTGGCATGCATCCTATGTACTAACTGCACAGGGCAACAGCAATAAGATTTTTTTAATTAGAACTAAGAGGTAGATTGAAAATAAAAAACTAGCCAAGATCATTACTAGAAAGTCAAAAAACGTAATGTTTTAACAGAGCCAATGACGTGAAACAGGAATTCTATTTGATAGCACAACCAGTAAGCTTGAAAGATAATAACACATCAATATTAAGAGCTTTTCTTTGAAAATATCAACAAACGTGGGTGACCAAGAAGGGCATGACTTTGACAATCATGTTTTTAATGTCACACTTCTCACACACCCAGTCATCTGCCAAACAACCATTTGGTAAGCAGGCCAAACAAAATACACAGAATTGTAGTGTTATGATTCAGTGCACTCAAAATGGTGAAAGATTATGAAGTATCTAAAATAAGCCAAAAACCAGGCCAGGACCTATCCTAGTCTGCCCAAAAACAGGTCTTACCTGATCTATTTTTAGAGAGAACTAGGAGATGGGAAAGGGACAGGAAGAGGTCAAAACCAGAAGATCAAAAGACAAGTCAAAATTTAAAGTCAAAAATTTGCAAGAAGTTTAGAACCAATCAAAGTTTTGTAGCAAGAGTGTTTTGGATATACAACTCAAATGGGGAAGCAAGCTTTCAGCCAACATTTAAAACCCATTGTCTAGATTACCTGAGGGTCTCTCATGACCCTGACAATGTGGGACACTGTCCTGATAATGGGTGTCTAACATGGCTGCCTGCGTAAAATACAAAATGGAAGCCAAAAGACTCAAAAAATTATACAACTAATAAAGTAAACAGATAAATGAAAGCAAGGTCAGAGTTGAATTATATGACACCAAAACACCCCAAAGTGAGTGTCAAATCACACAGAAAGACTGAAATAAATACATACAAGTATTAACAGGTTACAAATCATAGCATCACACCAGGCAGCCTGACCCCAAACTTTACTGGTAGGCTTTTGAATCCAAAAATGGGGAACAGGGTCTAGAAATTCAAAAATTTCTTAAATGTCTAAAATGTCCTTCAAGGGAGGAGAACCTTAAAAAAGGCAAACAAAAAAATGTAACTTGATTGCCGGGTTCTTTATAAAGAAAAATGTTTATAATAAACAAAGGAGAATAAAAATGAGAAAAACACACACACACAAAGAGGCAAAAAATCGGATTTTCCTAAAAAGGATATCTATAGCGAACAAGACCTAAAATTAAATCCAGTATTAAAAAACAAAAACAGAAGTAAACTTTCCAGAAAATTAATACTCACAATATGCACTTTTTCCAGACGTTAATGAACTGCTGAAGTGTGCACTACTGAGCCTCATATTTTATAGGCTGAGGGTGGTCCTTCAGCCATGATGTCATGGTGACCCCATCTATTGGGGTTTTCACCCACAAAACACAAGGAACAAAGGGAGAGCATATAATAAATGAATGAACAAATTAATAGTAACAAAAATATTACATGAATAGAATAAACATCAGAAAAATGGCACTTTACAATAAACAAAGAAAATAAAGAAAAGTTTTGAACATTGAACACACACACTGGCTAAAACATAACAGGTGGCACCCATATCACAAACAAAATGGCACAGTGGCAATAGAACATACTTATTTTTTAATGTTAAAATCTTGTCAAAAAAGTAATTAATGTAACCACTGAATTTCTTGGCCTCCCAAAATCCAAAGATGGTGGGTTGGTGATATTTAAAGGTGAAGGAATGACTTTAATAATATTCTGCCAATGGTAAACTGAACTGACATCACCAGCCTCTGTAGCGCTTTGTGGTCTTGAGCAGAACAAATCCATTGTAGACTATAATGCTGCTGAGTTAGCATTTTTTTTTAAAATAAGAATTTATCATGAAACAGCAACTGGCATTGATTTTGTGCAGCCTGTGATATTAATCATGTAGACAGCAGATTGTAAAAGGAATTTGTTGTATGTGAGTGCATGTGATACTTCTGTCCATTTTCAGGTCGTAGACATGAGATGGGGAGTTCGTGATGCTATCATTGTGGACCACAAAACCACAGAGCTGTGCCTAAGGGAAATCAAATCCTGCCAGAAGCTATCTGTGGGGCCCACCTTCACGGTAAGATATACCAAAAAGGACACAACATTTCTATTCCCTGGGGTTAGTGGGTAGGAGGTGGGTGGTAAATTGTGTAAAAAAACAGAGTTAAGTCTATATTTTGTAAGACTCTGCATGTACATAATACCTCTCCTTAAAATTCTCAGATTGAATATCTGATATAATACAGATCTAGCATAATCATCCCTGCAAATACAGTAAGTGTGGCTATTGACTTCTGAGACAAGAACAACGTGTCTAAACTATGCAAGGATGAGCTCCCAAGAGGAAGTGTCTAGTCTCACTGGTGCACAGCAAAATAATTGTAGCTGAACATTATGAGCACATGGTGCTGTAAAGCTGGAGTATGTGATCAGTTTCTTGTCTTCACAGAAAAAGAATCCTGATAAGTTATGTAAAAAACATGCAACACCAGAGCTGCCTGAGCTCAGGACTAAGAACCAACAAGGTCATCCCCCAGTTCACCAGTACTGTATAGCACTCTTAAGAAAGTTGGCTGATAAGTTTCTGAACAACATAAATAAAAGTTCCTGAAAACTTACAGGATCAGTATCTGAGCTGCATTAGTATCTCCTTCTGACAACTTATAACCGATTGAGAACATGACAGAGAACTTCCAACATCTGGCTCTCAGCTGCATTATTGCAGCATCCTGTGCAGTAAGTTCTTCCATCTGTAAACCTCACACATACAGTATATATACTCCTGAGAACCTACCAGAATCATAAAAGAACATTACAACATGGCAGGTCTAAAAAAACGAGAAGAGAATGTTCAGTCCATCAGGTTTGTTTATTTAGCTAAGTTGCCCCAAATATCTCATCCAGATTCTTCTTAAAAGTTGTAAAAATGTATGCATCAATTACATGGCTCAATACTTCTCTCCCAATTTTAACCTAGAATGTTGTTCTTTTTAGCTTATTTATTTTAATTAACAGTACCTTGGTCAATGTACTTTACAAATAAACTGAACTCATTATTGTTTTGCTGCTGGTTAAAAAAAATAGTTAAGGGGTCTGAGTCTTAAAAGGCAAGTCAGTTATAGTAAAAGAACTCTGTTTCATTAGTAACAGATTACTAATTAGGAAAGTGGCTGGAATGAAATCCAACAGCCACTGCGGCCCACCAGGATCTTAATCTAATAGCGCTTGTCTGCAGTATAAGATTAGTCCATGATCCGCATGGGAATAGAATCCAAAATTATTTTTACATCCATCACTCATGTACAGTAAATGTTTGTTCCTGCAAAACCCAGAACAATAGACATGGAGGTACACATGAGCAGGAGGACAGAGCACTCTGAAAGATCATTCTTTGAGGCTTATGACTATAGGATCCATTTACAACTGAAGCAAAGAAGCACTTTTTTATGCAAAGATTTGTGGGACTCTGGAACAAACTACAGAGACATGTAGTTAAAGCAGAAACCTTGACAAAGTTTAAGAAGAATCTGGGTGATATTGGGGCAGCTTAGTTATCAGCTAAACAAATGAGCTTGATGGACTCAATCAATCAATAAACTTTATTTAAAGTACAGAATCACCATATAGCATAGTCCCAATACATTGTATAAAGTAAAAGAAAAATGTGAGAAGATATAAAGTAGCAAAATAAAAGCAGAAATTAAAATAAAAAAACATTAGTGTTGAAGGAAAAAAAGATGGCATTAAAACATTAAGAGTTAAGGTATGTCAATAAGGAACAACAACAACAACAACAATGATAATAATAATAATAATAATAATAATAATAATAATAATAAGAAGAAGAAGAAGAAGAAGAAGAAGAAGAAGAAGAAGAAGAAGAAGAATGAAACATCAAGCCATCACGCTGTCACTTGAAGCCAGTATTTTAGTTGTCCAAGATCAGGAAGTGAAATTAAAGTGAAGTGAAAACTAAATACTACATAAGACAAACCCTCAAACAACCAGAAGAACTTAGTTTGTGTCACCTGTGTAAAAAAACGAGACAAGACCATCCATCACATTGTCAGTGCTAGTGAAACACTGGCCAATACGTCCTATCTACGGCATCACAACAATTTGACAAAATATATCCACTGGACTCTAGCTAAGGATAACAATTTTCAAGTGCCAATGCAATGGGGTAGATGGAGTTTGGAGGAGCATAATATCCTGGAAAATAGTACATCTAAGATTCTCTGTTCAAACAGATGTCATGGTCAATGCTAACCAACCAGTCATTTATACAAATCTATCCACCAATAAAACTTTTTGAATGGATATCTTGGTACCACCAGACTATAACATTGGCCCAAAAGAACAGCATAAATTAGAGCACCACCATCTGCTCTGAAATGAGATTAAAAGACTTTGGAAAACAGATGCAGAAGTAGTCCTTATCATCATAGGTCCTACTGGGGTTATCACTAAATCCATCAAGCGATATACTGAAAAGATCTCATCCAACATCAACATCTCTCTTCTACAAAAGCAAACGACGATATACATGGCATCCTTTGTCAGCAGAGTCTTTGTCACACTTAGCAGTAATTAATACCAGATATCTTCCTTTGAGATGACTCCAACTAGGCACCCTAACCCTGACTAGACCTAAAATGTGGAATTTACCCCTACCCAAGACTTTCACCTATGTTCTCTCCCAAGAGGTCTCTTAAGTGGGTATAGTTTTCATACCAGCTAAAAGGCGATGAGATCCAAAGAACTGAAATACTGTATAATAATAATAATAATAATAATAATAATAATAATAATAATAATAATAATAATAATAATCCATCCATTATCCAACCCACTATATCCTAACTACAGGGTCACGGGGGTCTGCTGGAGCCAATTCCAGCCAACACAGGGCACAAGGCAGGAAACAAACCCTGTGCAGGGCAGCACACCTCAGAACAACAACAACAACAACAATAATAATAATAATAATAGTTTAAGCATTTAAGGATTTTTTCAAAGATGATAGACCTGACTATATTTAAAAATATCATCTGAGTGTGCTTCTCTTACTTACAATGAGAGGCCATTCCAAATGTACAGTGCACAGTAGGCAAATGCTCTGTGACCAGCTGGTATGTTCTTAACTGAAGGAATGACTAAAAGACCAGCATTAAGAAAGCTAAGAGGACATATCGGAGTGTATGGTATAACTAGCTCAGCTAAGTAAGGTAGTGCAAGGCCTTATATATTAAAAGAACTTTAAAATCAGCTTTTGCTTGTACTGGTAACCAGTGAAGACAAGCTAGAATGGATGTTATGTGCTGAATTATCTTTTTTTGTTTTCTATCTGAAACATTCTGAACATTACAATTATTGAGTCTAGAAGAAATAAATCCATATTTAATCCATATTAATGTTATAGCATCACACAAATATAAAGTAGATCGGATTCTTGCAATATTACTAAGATAAAAAAATTTTATCTTGGTATAATAACCTGCATATGAGACTAGAATGTGAGACAAGTATCAAAGATCCTCCAAGATTTTTGATGGGTGAACTTTCATAAACAAAACAGCCTTCAATGTTAACACTCAAACTTTCACACAATTGTCTTTATTCAGATGGTCTAAAAATCAATAATTCTATTTTATCAGCATTTAAAAGCAGAAAGTTCATATTCATCCATTTTTTAATATCTAACAGATATGCCTCTAGATTTAGGAGTTGGGAAAGGTCATTTGGCTTTACAGGCTGTATAGCTGCATATCATCAGCATTACAGTGAAAATGACCACTATATTTATAAATGATGTCACAAAGGGGAAGCATATAGATAGAAACAAGAATGGAACTAAAGGCTGATTTCTGGGGTACACCAAACTTTACTTCAGAAAATTCAGAGATTGTATTGTCGTTACTTACACATTGAGTTCTATTTGATAAATAAGAGTGAACAGTCTCCTCTCGTTTGTCATATTTCATATATTCTTATGTTCTTATGTATCCTGAAACGTTAACATGTTTCTGAGCAGCATGAATTCATGCTCCTGGACACTTATATGATAAGTCTCTGAGTTTTGGAGAACAAGGTTCTGCAATGCTAGAAAATCAAACTTGATGCTGAATTAGAGCAAGTTAGAGAACTTACAAGAACAGTCTACTGGGAGGATAACATATCCCTCTCATACATTTAAGTCCGCATGCTCCAGAAAATGTAGGGTACAAGTTCCTCAAATGCATAGATACATAGCAGTCAGGATTAGATGAACTCTTTTAGTGTTTCTCCTTCCACTGAATTTGTAGATGTTGTGCAGATGTACATTTGTGCATTTTCACATGCTTACGACTAGGTATGTGTTTGTGTGAGTGGAGATGATGATTGCATTACCCTGTCTGAGTGCATCTTTTCTGTGTGTGTGTGCATTTCGCTTTGTGAGTATTAAGTGTGTGTATGTCTTAAGAGTGCATGCATGTGTATGGTCCCTTCCCACACTTATGGGAATCCTACCCAGGAGTCAACCTCTCTAGTTAATCAATTAGCTCCCTGGCAGTAGTTAACTGCCAACCTAATGAGACTATACTATAATCCTCTCAGGTGAATGTAGTAAATGTGGTTTCAAAGGACAACCATCAGCCTTACTGTCTCAGTGATTTCTCTTTTGAGTAACTCTTATGAAGTTGACCTCTTATGACTAGTGGCTGATAACCAATATCTCATTTTTATCCAGGCTCTCATTGGAAATCGCTATGGATATCGGCCCATTCCCCGGGTTATTGAAGAGAAGGAATTTGAGATGCTATTGGGAAAGTTGCATAGTGATGCTGATTCCATAAAGAACCTCACCAAATGGTTTTGGAAAGATGAGAACTCTGACCCTTCAGTTTATGTCCTGCAGCCAATCACCACCCTTTTGCCACACTATAATGACATCAGACCTGAGAGCAAGGAGCAGCGTGATAAGGATGTGGCAACTTGGAGAAGGACAGAAGCAGAGCTGTCACAGGCCCTGCGGACTGCTGCTGCCCAGGCTGAAATTGATGGGGATTTCACTGCTGAACAAAAGCACAAGTTTTTCAAATCAGGTTAGTCACATTCTTTAGGGCCAGTAGACTGAACAGAAGTTTATGTCATATGTATGGGTCAAGGCTGCAACATGATCAATTCCAATAGGATCAGAACAAATTAAGTTACAGAGCTACTTTTTTTGCTGGCATTTCCACCCCTTCAGGCAGTTGAGCAAGGGTATGACATAAAATGTGTTTTTGGTTAGTAGAGTGTCTTTGCAGCTTTTGTCGATTTTCATAATGCGTTTGACTCAGTTGATCGAGCTGCCCTGTGGGACATCCTGAGGGTTCGCGGGATCCCCTTGAGGTTGTTGGATATCATGGCCGGCCTATACACTGGTACTGTGAGTGCTGTGCAGAGTGAAGGCAGGACCTCTGTGTTTTTCCCAGTTGATTCTAAGGTTCGTCAGGGGTGTGTTCTTGCTCCTACATTGTTCAATGGTTGTATGGACTGGGTGTTGGGCGAGTTCATGGGGTCCAGCGGCTGTGGGGCATCCGTTGGTAAAGAAAGATTCACAAATCTTGACTTTACTGACTGTGTTTTCAGCTGTGATCTTCGCCAGGGAGCGCCAGTTACAACACTATGGCCATGTGGTGCGTTTCCCTGAGGGTGATCTAGCTCGTAAGATCCTCATTTTTGGGACGTGGCGAAACCAGGCCAATGGGTCGCCCACGTAACACCTGGCTGCGGCAGATAGAGGGTCATTTCCGAAGGGTGGGACTGGACCGCATGTCTGCCTGGGGGGTTGCCAACCGGGATCCTGAGTTGTTTCATCGTGTAGTGGGTGCGGCAACGCACTGTACCAGTGCATGCTCCCAAACTTGACTTGACTTGGTTAGTAGAATAGTGTTGTGCCTTGGAATGATTTTAGTTACAAAACGTGTGTCTTGGCAGAAATGGAAACTGGGCAGGTTGGCAAGTTGGCAGAGGATTTGGCAATTTAGAGGCAGGTTGAGTATAAAATGTGGGGAAGCAGGTGCACCTGTTCCTTTCCACATCTATAGGACAAGTTATGAGAAGAATAAATGGACTGTGGATGTCATGGACTGAGGTTTTGGGACACAGTAGAAATAAGAAAGCTGACATCAGATTGGATAGCATGGTGGAAAGCGTATAATATATTTTAGCAATGATTTGTCCTATGAGTCTGGTACAGAACAGGCCAAGATGTGCATTGACACTATGATGAGGACCACAAGAGAATGTGTAATGACCAGATAGATAAATATATATGAAAGGCACTATATAATGGATAAGTGCTGCTTCAGTTTGTCCTTCCAAAAACTGCTCCCCCACCCCCAGTTTTTCACCAGCTGCTGCTGGTAATGATGTCTTTGCCTGTCAGGTGATGTCTCCTATCTGAGCCTATTTAAGATGGTGGTGCACTACAGCACATATTATAGTTTTGGGGACTGAACAATAAAAATTCTGGTTTCTTGTGTGAAATAATTTTTAGTTAGTGTTTCAAGACCTTTGTTTTATTTTTTGCTTCTCATTTATTACTTTTTCCTTTTGATATTTACCCAACTTTGCTCTGTCCTCTATATGGCCTTTTGACTACTATTTTACTTGCTTGTTCTCTTAAATCACCTCCTGTTTTGTTGTCTATAATTTAGTTATTTTTCTTTCAAGTCTTTTGAGGCTGGCTATTTTTTGCTGTAATATATTGCAAGTAGTAAAATTTGAAAAGAGAGAATATCACTCTGTGGGCTAATTCTGCACAAAATAAAGTCTTATAGCTCCAGATCCAGAATTAATTAAGGTTTAGAACAAGGTTATTTCAGAAGAAACCTGCTGCAGGTCTTTCTTTAATTGAACACACCCTTCCAGTAATTTGTATCTTTCTTTGTACTTACCAGTCACTGAGTGGGAAATTGAAAATGGCCTGATGGCAGTGAAGAACAGTGAAGTTTATGCTGTCCTTTTCTTGAGAGAGCTGAGCAACCAAAGTGACTTGGAGGGCCACTGCCCTTTTCCACAGTTTGTAGATGTTAAAGAGGGTGGTTACTTGGACACTGAAGCCCAGGAACTGCTCTCTAGTCTGAAGACAAAGATCACAAGTTGTTTTGCCGACAAGCTCAATGTGCACTCTGTGCAGCTCAACAAAGGCTCTATAAGCCCACAAAACAAGATACATGCCAGGTACCTGGAACTTCTCTGCAACCAGTTTATTTCTGATATGAAGCAGCAGATTCTGCAGCGTATTAAACAGAAGACTGTTGATGAACAATGGGAAAATCTAATACAGGAAGTGGTGCACCACATGTCCCTAAGTGCTAACAAATGTGCTGTATTTTGTGGACGAGTACAACTCCTAGGAAATATTTGCTCAAGAGTGAAAGAAAACAATGCTTCCATCCATCCACCTATTATTGTCCATGGGCCTTCTGGAATTGGAAAGACAGCTACAATGTGTAAACTTTCTCAAGAGGTGCATGCTGTGCTGGGTGAGGACACAGTGACTGTCCTACGGTTATTGGGTACATCACCTGGCAGCTCAGAGGTTCACTCGTTACTGAAAAGCATTTGCTTCCAAATCTGTAGAGTGTTTGAACTCCAGTTACCTGCACCGTACACCACAAACAACTATGAGGAACTGGTTCGCTTCTTCCATAACAGCCTGGTTGCAGTCTCCCAAAAGAATGGCATTCCCCTGGTCCTAATCCTGGATTCTCTTGACCAGCTTTCACCTTCCAATGGTGCCCACCGGTTGCACTGGCTTCCGAAGGAATGCCCCCCTAAAGTCCATATTCTGGTTTCCACCCTTGAAAATCCTATTCTTACCACCCTGCATGACACCATCCTTGACTCCACCAGCTTCTTCCAGGTAGATCAGATGCCCCACAATCAAGGGAAAGAAGTTGTGGGGGCCTACATGGCAGCTGCTGGCCGGCGTCTGACTGCACCACAGAAAGACCTCATCCTAGAAGGCTTTGATAAATGCGGCCAGCCCCTCCAGCTCAAACTGATTCTAGACGCTGCAAGACAGTGGGCCTCCTACACCCCCATGTCTGAACTGAAAGTGCCAACATCAACTCAAGAGGCTGTGCTTCAGCTATTAGAACGGCTGGAGGAACAACATGGCAGGCTTCTGGTAGCTCATGCTCTGAGCTCGATTGTCATTTCAAGGTAAGGCATTCTTCAAACTTCAGTTATAAGCATATAACAAAGGATTGAACGGAATACACTACTAGAATGGTGAAGTCAAAAATTCCTGCTATTACTTTAAATGTAAGCAATCTGAGTTTAAATTAATATAGGAATGTCAATATAAATTGTATTTGTGAATATTGCTGCATTTGTCAGGCATGTTTTAATGTTTAAGAAAACAGAATGTTTTACGTCCTACCTCCATTTCAAATTAGAATGATTATTAGAGGCAGTTGGTGTAGTGGGTAGAGCTTTTAATTCACGGACCCAGTGTCCTGGCTTCAGATACCATGCCTAGTTGCAATGAACCTCTCACAAATGAGCCAAAAGTTATGTTAATTGCCAATTCTAAAATGTTCTTGTTTGAAATGATGTAAAAAGGTTCCTGGGATAGACCCATCCAGAGGTGATTCCTACCTTCTATCCATTGGTGCTAGAATAGGTTCATATAACACTGAATTGGACTAAGTACAATTATACAGTAATTATTGAGAAAAAAAATGGTTTATTCTTAATTCAACTCTTAACCTGCTTAATCCAATTTAGAGATAACGCAACTTGAGAACATCTCTAGAGCAGTGGTTCCCAAACTCAGTCCTGGGGACCCCCTGTGGCTGCATGTTTTTGCTCCAACCAGATTCACAATCAGTGATAAAAAACAGCTAATTAAAAGAGATCAGTTATTATCTCTTTTCTTATTCTGCATTCAGAAAACCACAGCAGTATGGTTTTTACATTTATAAGGTATTTTATAAGTATTTCTGTTATCCTACAGCTTTAAATTCTTAACTCTCTTATTGTTTCCCTATTATTTTCCCCTTTTTTTATGTAGTTTACTCCCTTCATTTAACCCTAATACTGTAATGACAATTTGCAACAAGCAGAGTAGATACCCGGGATGATGAAAGTTGTTACTTCAAAGTCACACCCGCTAATTAGTAAATAATGATTTAAATAACCAGAACACTTGGAAAAGCATAGAAAGAAAATTAGGATGAAATACTATTAACAAGTTAAAAAACTACATATTCCCCCTATAACTGCTTAGTACATTTTAATAAAAAAATTCCAATCTTAGTTTTATAATTTCTATACTGATATCAAAACACAGAAACTGGGAAATAATCCATCCATTATCCAACCCTCTATACCCAAACTACAGGGTCACGGGGGTCTGCTGGAGCCAAACCGAGCCAACACAAGGCAGGAAACAAACCCTGGGCAGGGTGCCATCCCACCGCAGGGTGCACACACTAGGGACAATTTACAATCACCATTGCACCTAACCTGCACTTCTTTGGACAGTGGGAGGAAACCCACGCAGACATGAGAAGAACATGCAAACTCCACACAGGGAGGACCCAGGTAGCGAACCCAGGTCCCCTAACTGCAAGGCAGCAGCGCTACCCACTGCGCCACCCACTGGGAAATAATGACTCACTTAATTAGGCCATGAGTCCAATGAAAAAATGGAAGTTGCTTGGAACAAAAACCTGCAGCCACAAGGGGTCCCTGGGACTGAGTTTGCGAACCACTGCTCTAGAGTATAAGGTGAAAACCATGAACAAACTAGTAGTGGTGCTAATCCATCCCAGTGCACCGTTACCTACACTGGCCAGTTTGGAGCCACCAATCAATCTAACCAACATCTTTGGGATGTGACAGAGAACCTGAAGAAAATTTCTCAGGTAGCTGGAATGAAGACCTGTTATGTCTTCCAAGTTGACTCTCCTAAGGTGTACTGCATTTTTGCCACATTTATTAGTTTCAATACATCATCAGGGGCCAGAAGCTGTACTCCTGTCTCCTTCAGCTGTCTAAAAGGGCTACATTTCCAACTACCTTAGCAAAGGCCAAGAGCCTCTTCAAGAGCTGCACACCTGCTTAAACGCATGGGGTGTGTTGCGCTGCTCCCAGATAGTTTAAAAGGGCCGCACAAATATTTTTAACAAAGACCAGTGCTTGCTAAATTAGTTTCATAACCTGAGCAGGGGCCAGAAGCTGTTCTGCTGATCTGCATAAATCATTTCAAGTGAGAATATAAATATTTTGTCATTACAAGAGAAAGACATGAAAAATGTGTCAAATATAATAAATATATTCTTTAGCACCTGAACTGTTACCTGTGAAAGAACAAATAATGAATCACTTGAATGAGCACAGCTTGAATCTAAAGACAAACAAATCACTTACAACACAGGTGTCGAACTCTGGTCCTGGAGGTTACACAGTGGCTGCAGGTTTTCATTCTAACCACCTACTTCATTAGTGACCAGTTTTTGCTGCTAATTTACTTCTTTTATGTTAGTTTTAATTAACTTGACTCAGGCCACTTAGTTGTCTCTTTTTCCTTAATTAGCAGCCAAACAATAATGAGACACAAAACAAGTCAGATGATCATCTCACCTGTGTTCATCACACAGTATCTGAATATAAAGAAAGGTGAAGGTCTCAATAAGGCTGATCTCTCAGGTCACCAAAACATTTTGATGGTGTTCTTAGAAAAAAACAGAAAATCAACAGTTTTGTAAATGAGAGCAGCAACAAGCCATGGAATTAAATAACAGCTTTAATTAACAGCAAGTATCAGATCCTCATTAAGAGATTTGTTGGAATGAAATTGGTTGGAGTTTGAAATCCCAGTTTAGCTGGCCATCTCATTTCTGTTTGGCTGTCATTTAATGAGAAAAAGAATACATTCAGAGGACTGAATCCTTAAAAACAAGGCTATTAAAATGATAGGAAAAGAAGCGAATTACAGTGAAAACTGGTCAACTGAGTAGGAAAAGGGTTAGAATGAAAACCTGCAGGCACTGCGGCCCTCCACGCCTGGAGTTCGCCACCTCTGACTTAAAAAGTGTACGACTCATCTGATGAGCCCGGCTCGCTATATTCATCACTATCAAGACATTTCAGTAAGATAATGCTCAAACTGTATTTTTTATCTTTACACGTATTTTTGATTTCAGAAAAACAGTCATCAAACACTAGAAGTAAGAAGTAGAAGAAAACACGTGTAAATTAAAAAGTCCATTCTTTGTAATCCAAATAAAGCTTTCTATAAAAGTATGCACAATGGAGCACCCTTTATATTCTTCTCTGTTGGAACGCATTTTCATTTCGTTGATGGGGCTGTACTTTCATCCTCAGATAGATAGCATGATGCTTTATTGCAATCTTCAAAACTGCCTATGCTGTCTCTCTCTCTCTCTCTCATTCTAATACATATTTCTGAAATCAATAGCCATATGTCACCTGTCACTCTCAAAAGCCGTATAGTGTCTGTGGCAAGCCAATAGAGGTAACCTCTCTTATTCTGTGGCTAGACGGCTCTTTATAGTAAGTCATATCAGTGAAAAATCGGATGACTTAGAATTACTAAGAGTTTTGCTGCTTGTCAGTAGAATTATTTTAGGTTAATTAGGAGATGCAGGTTAACAAAATTTCCAAGCCTGTATTTCACATTTTCTTACAAGCATGTACACACTGGTTAGTTTGTCTGAGTTTAAGCGTATACATTCTAATAGATAATAACACTTGTTTTTAACATTTTCTTTACATTTGATACTGCCCCAAATGTATTTATTTGCATAAATACATCCTATTATCAAATACACTGTTAAAACATATTGTATTCCTGTCAATTTGCTTAGCTGCTAGTTCAAAAGAAAAACAGATCTAACTGTCCTTTTTTCTAAAGTGGTCTCAGCGTCCTCTAAAACTATACCTCTCTTACTGGCCCTTGCATCTCATCTTTTTTCACAGCATCACCTCAAAGGACTTTCTGCAGCTTCTCATTCACTCAAATTTTCACCATTCTAATATGGATGTTTTCATTCTCCTAAGAAGAAACCACAATATAATGAAAACAACTCAGTAAACCTTCTGGTCTTTTACAGAGACACCACCACTGGTCAAAGTAATAGTAAAGAGCTATCACACTTATGGCCGTTATTATTGAAATATCAGGGGTTTGAATTTCAAGCAAAGTCTTAGGTACTGTATATCTCTCCGTCTAATTCCTTCCTATCATTCCCAGGAATGGGCTGACTGAAATTGAGTTGCGGGACATCCTTTCCCTGGATGATGATGTGCTGGGTGACATCTATCAGTACTGGCTCCCTCCAAACAAAGAAATCATACGTCTGCCCCCACTGCTATGGACCAGACTTCGCCATGACATGGGGGAGTATCTGGTGGAAAGGCAAGCAGATGGGATGAAGGTTCTTGGGCTTTACCACCGGTAGGTAAACCACACTAGAATGATGGGATCATTATTGTGTGTCTAATGGAGAAACAACTCTGTTAGAATTAAATGGAGAGCCTGTCCCTATGACTGCAGAGTTCTAAGAGATTAAAAATGTAAAGCCATAAAACTGAAGGATATTTAGATCAAAGAGAATAAGACACAGAGAAATTAAACACTGCAGGACACCAAAATATACCTTGGATCATTGGTTCATGATCTTTATTTCCCCAAGGACCCCTAGTGTGCTATGAGAAAATGTGTGGGCCCCCAGACATGGGACAAGCTCTTTACCTTCTTGTACTTTTGCTGCAAACTTGACAAAGTTGCTTGTTTTTGAATTTATGTTTATGAACAAAAGCATATTTGAACAAAAGACATTTCAAAAAGAGCCTGTGTGTTTTTATCAAATAAAACTTATTTTAAGCACTGCTCGTGTTTCTTAATCATAACATTAAATGAGTAGACATTTTTAGGGAAAGATAATAACCAATAATTACCAAAATACAGAATGTGTCACTGTAGATGTTTTTGGTTGCAAACAAAAACTGCTCCTGGCTCAACTCCTCTTAAGTATCACTTTTAAAATAAGTATAAATAGTTAAGTATTTCTAAAAATATAAAAACAAAACTAATATTTAAATGCCGAATTAGTCACTGCAGAATTTTGTTTATATCTTATTAAAGAAGTTACTATGTTATCCTCTGAATTCAGTACTGAGGTGTTTTTTTCAACAGAGGCAGCCACATTTAACATACTGTAAGTGGAAATGCAAATGTGCCCTGTGTCCCCATGCAACAATCAAGTCAGCAGAAAAGACAAAAGCATTGTGTAGGGAGATGGCAGCAGTCGGTTAAGCAGCAGAAGGGTGGCCAGTCCTGACACCTTTGTAGCTTTAAAAATTGAGTGGAGTGGAGCAGCAGCAGCGGCGGCAAGTATAAAGCTGACCTATCATCTCCTCCATTCGATTGTCCCATCATGCTAAAACCCTGAAGTTGTTTATGGCACCCAGATATGTCACCTTCTTTTCTTTTCACTTTTTCTTGTTGGGTTATTACTAGCATCCCATTGCTATTTTATATACAGGTTACTATCTGCAGTGCACTGAGCTGCGCTGATAAACATGAGCGACTCCTAAACCCCAAAATGCTGTGCATACATCGGGAGTCCATCCAGTCTCTACTTGGACATGATGATGACACTGAAGACACATTTTATATCAGTTGTAAATGTAATCCAGCTAAACTATACACTGTACAATAAAGCACAAAAAGAGATTCTAAAGAGATGAGGGAACCACAGGTAACCGTGTATAATTTTTGGAGAAAGACAAAAAACAACATGCTGTTCAAGTGGAGCATTTTTTTAGACAGGAGCTTTCAATTAACTGCAGTTGAGCTGGTTATGAGGCTGAGCAAGTGGATGCCATGTGTCAGCCAGCATTTCTCCCCTGGCTGGGGTTCAAAGATTTGTTTCTTGCCTGTTTTGTGCCATTTATTTATATTAATGTTTCTTTCGTTTATTATGCACATTATTCTTTGAGTTTATATGAAACTGTTATGTCCCATGTGTTTGCTGGGTGGGTCCCCCCAAGAGGCGGAGTCACCTGCCAATCACCGCCAGGAGTTCATTTCAAATGTGCTAGAAAGTGGAGTGTTACTTATATTTTGCTGTGCTTTTTGATGGATTTTTTGAACCTATGCTCTGTTTTTGACTTCACGTAGGGATTTTATATTTGGACTGTGTTTGTTGTGGATTGCCTTGCCTCCTCAGGCAATTCCTTTTTGTGCTTTTAGGAGCATGTTGGACTAAAGAGCCTTTTGTTCAAGTAAATCTTCTATTTTATAAAGATTTTTCTAGGTCCCTTTTTTATCTAGTAATACTCCCCCTAATCCTCCCCCAGATGGCAATGTTTGAAGGTATTTTTGGGAGATCTGTGCTTTTGGGGCACCCAAGCCACAACAGTAATATGGGCAGTTCCAGGAGGTTGGAAGCCAGAAATGACATCAGACGTCTTTCACCCATCATCTTCCAATCTGCAGAGGAAGGAGGAGGAGGAGGAGGAGGAGAGGTTGTTCGATGCAACACTGAACCATGGTTCAGAGTGCATTTGTGTGACAACATGGATACAGTCCGTAAATAAAACACATTTCAAAAAGAGTCTGATAAAAATTACTGGTCCTAACAGGATACATGTAACAAGTTTTAAATTATTGATGAAGCGGGCCACTTTTATAAGATTTTTCAACTGGATTCAATCTGGGGGCTTAGGTTTCACATTGCTGCTCTGGCTTGGTTTTTAGTGATTTAAGTATTGCACAGCTATACAGTATTATGATTATTTTCAGCCTTTTTGTGATTCCTCTGGACTGCCAGTTGAGAATAACTGTTGGACAGTCTTTCAAGCTTTGAAGCTGTAACACTGTGATGTGAAAAGAAAAGACTAATAGGCACTTCAGCAGAGTCGTGACAGGATTAGGCTAATACAGGGGTGGGCAAAGTCATTCCTGGAGGGCTGCAGGTTTTTGCTCCAACCCAATTGCTTAATAAGAAGCCCTTATTGCTCAGGTAACACTTCTCCTTCACTTTAGTAGTCTCGCTCGTTAAGATTTTGAACCCTTGTTGCTTATTTTAGGCTTAAACAGCTGTATTCTCGTTTTTTAATTGCTCCCTATTAGCACTTAGAATAAAAGAGATCAGCATTTCTTCATTTAGCGTTACCATTATCCAACCCGCTATATCTAACTACAGGGTCACGGGGGTCTGCTGGAGCCAATCCCAGCCAACAAAGGGCGCAAGGCTGGAAACAAACCCCGGGCAGGGTGCCAGCCCACTGCAGGGCACACACACCAAGCACAAATTAGGATCGCTAATGCACCTAACCTTCATGTCTTTGGACTGTGGGAGGAAACCAGAGCACCCGGAGGAAACCCATGCAGAGAGCATGCAAACTCCACGCAGGGAGGGCCCGGGAAGCGAACACAGGTCTTCTTACTGAGAGGCAGCAGCGCTACCCACTGCACCACCGTGTGGCCCCCTGTGTGTATTTATCATGTACTATTTGGTTTAAGTAAATATTTGGAATAAAAGTGAAGAGAAAAAAGTGAAGGTCTGAGAATTATGCATCTGTTTTAGACTTCAAATCATTTGTATGATATCCTTAGAAAGAAAAAAAAAATCTTGGATGTGAGAATGATCTGACATGGCAGAGTTAAAACACTAACATGTCATGAAATAGAATAATCGGCAAGGATTGTTTTCTAATTAAGCAACTGGGTTGAAACCAAAACCTGCAGGCACTGCTGCCCTCCAGGACTGACTTTGCCCATCCCTGGGCTAATGGAAAGTAAACCCATAGCACAGTGCAATCTAACAGGATCAGAGTAGAACATTAAAACATACAGAACATTCTTTACTACCTTTTGCTTGGCTTTGTTGTTTCTCACAATCTTGTAGCAAAAATGAATAGATGCGTAATCCTGTTAGATATTTGAATCTTGCAGAATGACTGCCACCTACCCTGGTCATATCAGATCTCAGTATCTTGCTGTAAAGACTAGAAATGACATAATTGAAGGTTATAAAGTTATGTAAGGAATTGGTACAGTGGATTCCAATTGTTCCTTTAAGTAAAGCAGTGGAACACTGGGATCTGACACAATGGGACTAGTTGGTATTTCAGCTACAGGACACTGAGGTCTGATATGATATGTTTGGATAAAAAATAAGCTATAGTATGCTGCAATCAGTGAGAAACAATTTAGCAGGGTCTGGCATTGAAGGACACTGAGGTCTAGCAGGATTATTCTAGTGGACTTTAAAGATGCTGTTCATAAGGAACAGATGAATCTTTATGAGATTAAGATGCAGATACTGCATTCTAGCAGGATCAGACATCTAGGCATTACAGCTGGAGGACATTTAGATCTGAAAGTATTAGACTAGTTGGCTCTGGACATTGAGGACTAGATTCATTTCTATAGAATAAAACTGAAAAAAGTGCAAACTGACCCAGAAAGTCTAGCTTACTTTGAAAATGTATGATATAGTGGACAGAATTTGTCTTTGTGGAATGATCAAATGATACGGCAACATCTGACATAATGATGATCAATGGAGTACAGCAGAAGAATCCTGAAATATAACATAGCACATAGTAACGATGCAGGGCACCATAAACTGGCAGAATTATTTCACCTGCATTATGAGATCTGACAGAATTAGTCTAGTAGGGAGCCAGTCTGCATGACACAGATGTTTGACAGAATCAAGCTTTAATGCAGGTATGCTCCAGGACAGTGAAATTTATCATAGTAAGGCAAAACCTTGCAGAACATTGCGATTTGACAGAATGAGGCTATCTGGAAAGACTGTCCCAGAAAACTGCAGTCTGATAGAAAACAACTAAGCAGGCTTTGTACTGTGCACATAACTAGCAGGAAAGAAAATCATACAAAATTATGACCTGACAGGATCAGACCACAGGCATCACAACTGCAGGATGATGACATCTGATAGCATAAGACTATTAGGAATTGAAATCTTAGACCATCTGACAGGATCACATTTAAAGGCATTACAGAAGGGATAAGGGTCCAAAACACTGAGATCTAACTGAGTAAAGTAAAGCTACAGAATGCTGAAATGTGATAGGATCAGGCTATTAGGTTGCTAAATTGCATACCACCATAACTTGGAAGGATTATTCTACTGGGCATTAGATTTGAAAGGCACTGAAATTTGACAGAATTATGTTGGCAGGTATTTTGTCTGCAAGACATAGCGGTTTCACAGGGTCAGGCTTTGACATGTGTGCTGCAGGACATTAAAAATGACACAATCAAGTTAGTAGACAGCGTATGCTTGCAGAAAACTTTGATTTGACTGGAAGGCTGTTAGGCATGACAGCTATTGGAAACTGCAGTCTATCAGGATGAAACTGCTAGGTATTATAGCTGCACAACACTGCAGTCTGACAAGACAGGGTTAATTGATTAGAAAGCTGAGAGTCAGTATGCATTAAATGGATAGTACTGCTGAACAAGGTGGCTCAAAGCATGGAGATCTGACAAGAGTACAGGGGTAATGTAGCATATCACTGCAAACTGACAGAGTCAAACTACGTGGGATTATACTGTAGTTATAGGACATTGGGATCTGACTGGACTGGGATAATTGGCTGTAAAACTTTACAAAACTGAGATCTAAAAGAACAACACTTGCTAGGCATAACAACTACAAGAAGCAGAGATCTGACAGGGTTAGTCTGGTAGGCAATAATGCTACAGTATTGGAGTTTGGAGAGACTGACTTACTGCTGTCATCCTTGAGAGCTGAAACTGAAGGAGTGCTAAGTGCTTTTGTGTTACTAATTAAAAAAAAAATATATGTACTCCAGTATACTCTATTTATTTGGTTGCCGCTAAGGAGATGAGTGGGAGTTTGTAAAACTTTTTTGCTTCTTTTTGCCTGCACAGGAGAAAAGGTAGATGACATTTTGGAAAAGGTGCTTGTATTCAAGCCTGTGGTGTTTGTGTGGGACAGCATGAGGTAGAAAATGGAGAAGGCAGTTGCAAAAGGTGGCAATGAATAGTTAAGAGAAAACCAGGATATAAAAAAGATATAGCAGCAGTAGAAAAAGTCCAGAAAAGAGTGACTAGACTGGTTCCGGGATGGCAGGATATGAGTTATGAGGGAAGGCTAAAGAAGTTGAACCTTTGTAGTTTAAGCAAACAGAAATTGAGAGGAGATGTGATTGAAGTGTTTAAAATTATGAAGGAAATTAACACCGTGGATCGAGACTGTTATTTTAAAATGAGTTCAGTAAGAACTCAGAGACACAGTTGGGAACTTGTTAAGGATAAATTTCACATAAATGTTATTAAGTTTATCTTTACACAGAGAACCACAGATACATACTGTATAAAAAGCTACCAAGTAGTGTGGTGGGCAGTCGGAATATTCAAAACTTGACTTGAAGTTGTTTTGGAGGGATTAGATAGATAGGACTGGAGAGTTTTGTTGGGTTGAATGGTCTGTTCTCTTCACAAGTTTTTCTAATCTTCTAATAACACTGTGATACGGCAAAATCAGACTAATAGGCTTTAGAGTTGCAGCATGCTGAGATCTGAATCTGACAGGTTTAGGCTTGAAGAAAGATGTAGGGCACAAGGCTTTTACACATGCACTCTGCAAGACGTTGACATATTACATGGTCAGGATAGCGGTAGTGAAGCTAATTTACATTGTGATATGACACAAATGGACTAGGCACTAGAATACAGAGGTGGGACAGGAATATATTTGTAGATAGACTGAATGATACTGGGGGCTGCACGAGGGTCTGTGGAATAAAGCTGCAAGACAGAGAGGGCTGAGAGGAACAGAGTAGCAGAAAGTAAAACCTACAAGACCTTAACATCTGCCTAATGGATAAGGCAGAAGGGTCAAACTGTGCTATTCCCTTCCATGACCATAGGGCTACATAATAATAGAATGTGGCAAAATTTGCCTATGTAGAATTTTACAATGCTGCCCCCACTACAGATCCAGCTATCTACTTCTTCTTTCAATTGTAGGCAGTTCACAGAAACAGTGGAGAAAAGATATCTCTCCAAGGAGCAGAAGACCCTGCTACACCACATCCTGGCTGATTTCTTCCAGGGAAAATGGAGTAGAGGAGAGAAAAAGGCAATCTCCCTTCCTTCACTCAAGATAAATCTGAAACCTGACAGAAAGGTCCGTATAGAATTATCTCAAAAGATGCAACATGATGGCCTATCTCACTACTTTGGTACTGCCGTTATGTTTGGCACAACATGTTTATAATAAGCTCAGGTTCTGGGTACAATCAGCAGGAGATTGGCCAGCAAAATCCAGCCTTATACATACCCAATTTTTTGTAGTCACGATACATTTTCGCTCTTGCTTGAATGAGTGATAACATCTGAGAATTTCACTGCACTCTGTACACTCGACATTAATGACCCCCACAAATCTATAAAGTCACATGTTTTTGTTGCTCAATAGATGGAATGGTCTCTTAGAAGTCTTTATGCCTTTCTTTTTCAGGTGGCAGCACAGCCTTTGTGGTTCTCAGAGAATGTCCCAAATCTAAGGAAACTTCGTGAGATGCCATATCATCTGCTTAATGCTGGCCGTATCGAGGAGCTGAAACGTGATGTGATTGGTGAGGAGAAACTAACAACTTTTCGAAGCCTCTCCACCTCCACTAACCAAACCAGTTTTAACCGATGTATTACTCCCTGGGCTCGGCCACTAAATCTCAGTCCATGTCTGTCAATACTTTCTCCCAGGGCAGCTGCTAAGTTCAAGATGCCTAAAAAGTGCAGCATGTCCTTTCAGTGATTAGTGATCCTTACTGCTGCAGCAGGGAGTCTGGTCAGGAGGGAAAGTGTTTTCAGAAAAAGGTGGCAAAGGACAGGGATAGGTCCTTTCAAGGCCTTGGGAAGGTGTGCACTGGCAGTGGTAACACAACTTGACATGTGTTTCCTTTAGAAGCAAAAGCTCCCTTGTTGGAATAAGTTCTTTTAAATTGCGGCATTTTAAGTAACCGAAAATATAGAGACATGATATTAAAAGGCGATATTCCTCCCATAGTGATTACTGTGGTACAAAAATCACATAAGAGAACTATACTTAGCTGTCTTTAATGACGGTTTACGCAGTATAACAGACGAAGGAAGCTATAGCAGACAACGCCAGGTCGGATCTTGACGTATACAATCTGCCATTTTTCGTCACTACACTGAAAGGATTTTCGGGACGGATGAAAGCAACATCATCCGGCCGTCAGCTTCAAAGGGTTTTGGCGGCAGTCCAAGCCTTATATAATGTCTTCTCCACGTGCTGGTCCTTTCTGGTCTCCAAACAAGGACAGTAAAGACTCAACCCCACCTCCAAAATATACAGTAATAGCACAATACCTACACTGCAGTTGTTCATTCTTCAAACTGCTAAAGTGATGGTTTTCTAAATGCAGGCAGACTAGCCCCTGTGTGCCAAACTTAGCTTGGATATGTGAATGAATCCTTTAAAAGTGTTTTACAGAGACAGTGACATTAACCTTGATATTATATGAATGTATCATAACAACATGCCTGTGTACTAATTGGCCCATTGGCAGCGGGGTTGTGTGTCGGAGTACTGGGAGTGCGCTATAAGGCTACATGAAAGGACAGCTCTATGGGAAGACATGTCAATCTCAATTTATATATGGAGCACATTTAAAACAACATCAGTTATGTTGTAGCCAAAGTGCTTTACAATAAAATATGCAATAAACATAAATAAAATAAATAGAAGAAAATAGAAGAAAAATTGTATTTTAGCATATTCCATCAGGAATCTGGGGCAAGTCAACCCAACGATTGCACGGGTTGTCTGATTCTTTGTCAAAGGAAAGACGAAGGTGAAGGAAGATACATCAGAGGTGGCAACATCTCCAGGCCACTATATTTACAGTTTATTTGCATAGTAGACACTTTAACAAAGCAAATTACAAAAAAGGTCGACATAATCAAGCAAACGTTGGTCTGGGGAACATTTTAGGAACAAATGTCACAAGACAAGGTTACACAATTGATCACCACAAGTGAAGAGTTCAGAACATAATGAAAAATAGTTACACTTCTTTGGTTATGAAAACCTAACAGTGAATATCAGTTAGACAGAAATACACCAAACAAGAGAATCTTCAAATGCTTCTTAAGCACTTTGAGGGAGTCAGAATTTTGAATGGAGTTGGACAACTCATTCCACCAACTCGAAGCTACGCATGAAATGAGTCTATTCTAATGTCTGAGATTTAATGCCATGCAGAGGTGACATCTTCACATGCTGTTCACCTGCAGACCTGAGTGGTCGAGAAGAAAGAAAGGACCTCAGAAGTGTCTCCATACAAACAGGTGCTGACCTATTGACTACTCTGCAGGCAAGCATCAAGGATATGAACGTTTGCTTTAAAGAGCACACAGTCACATAAAGGAATATTTGAGTCCATTCTGTATCTTCCACAATAAATGCATCCTGGAGAATGAGATCTGCATATCTTACAGGGGGCTCAGTGGTGCACAGACAACAGAGTCTACCTGGTGCAGCTCTGGCTTTGTGTTCCTGGAGCACAGAGAAAACTCCACCTGACCTTGTGAGTGACTCCTAAGTATATCTGCCATTGACCTTTGAATGGGAATTAAGGGCCTGTCCCTGCCAGAGAGAGGAGATGAAGGACACACACTTGACTGTTAAGAGGGACAGTGGCCAGGTGTTGGCAGTTGTCAGTAGATAAAAGGGCTTGTTGTAGTGTGGTAATTTTACGTAAGTGATTGAATGAGCCATTCCATGTGTTAGACAGGGGCTCAATACCCACTGTGGCAACCCCAGACAGATGACCAAGTTTTGATTCTTTAATATTTAACTAAGCATTTTAAATTTATCCTTGCTTTTTATTTTTTTTTACTTCATTTTATTTTGGTTCTTTGGTTTCCTTGTCTTTGTTCTGAGGTTTCGATAGTACAGTGTTATGTTTAAGCCAGGGCCACTACCCTAACTTATGTTTTAAATTCCTTTTTTCTGTCTTTTCTGATCCTTTGTTAATTATCATTTATATTATTGCTGTATTATTCTTATTATTTGTGTAATTATGTCTTTTCAATGAGTTTTGTTTATTGTTTACTCTGTATGTGTCAATGCTTGTTTTGCCATGTCTCTTATGATTTGTGGATGGTTACCCAAGAGGAATGGCCACCTGTCTGTTTCTGCTCCCAGCCCTATAAAGGCTCATGGGAACTGCAGTCCCTAATGGCACATTGTATGCACTTGGCTATGTATTATAGCGACAAAATCAAGTTGGTTAAAAAAATATAATCTTCTTCCAGATCTTTGATTCTGGCCAGGAAGGATACGGCTTTAACCAATTTACATTTAATGTCCTGTAAATATTCACAGAAAATACATCCACATATCTTAGAAATCGCTGTAAGTAATGTAGTTCTACTTTTCAGAGCATGGATTTTAGTTTTTTTGCTGGTGGTACACTCTGTTGTGATTGGACTTTCCTCCGAAGCAAAACATCCAAAATTCAGTCAAGAAACAGGCCAGGATCTTCACTCTTCTGTCTGGTGGAGGCTCACTAGTCCAGCCAGGCCCTAAATATTATCTGCAGGCTTCAGCTGAAACAGACCCAAAAATGGAGAGGTAGCAAAAATACTATAAATATCACAAAAAATACAACAAAAGCCCTACAAGGGAAGGGTACCATTATGGAGGAATATTTCGGACAAAATTAAATAAATAAATAAATGCGTAAATAAATAAAAGTACTGTGAAATGAGAGCATAAATAAATAAATAAATAAATAAATAATGTGTCATGAAATGAGAGCCTAAATAAATAAATGTGTCACGAAATATGTTTTTCGTTGCTTATTTATTTATTTAATTTTGTCCGTAACATTCCTGCAAACCGTCATGAAATACGACTTGAAATAAAACTTGTCACTTTCCATGTCAAAGTACCTAAACTAATACAGCCGTTGCAGCTTACCGTATATCAAACTGTCTCATTCGCCTTGTGATCGTCTTCTCCGATACACCATATAGATCTGCAATCTGTCGTACTTTTAAACCGCATAACAGAAGGTGTTCTATTGACTCAGCTGGAATGTCAAAGGATGGACGTCCAGAGCAGGGAACTGCATCACCTGAACTGGAGTGTAGTAAAGTCCGTTCCACCAGTTCTTCGATAATTTCAAAAATAGTTTCATCTACATCGGAGTCTAAAAAGGAAACATTGTAATTTTATCCGATAAATCTTCAATTCTCTCTCTTAAACACGTAATAGCTTATCCATTTCATCGGCAGTAGTAATCATTTTTCTAATTAATTCTTGCGCTATCGATTTACCAATCATCAACTAGAGGGCGTGTTAGAGCCCACCCTCTCAACTTTGACGAGTGAAAGTGACAGTTTTATTTCAAGCCGTATTTCATGACGGTTTGCAGGAATGTTACGTTACGGACAAAATGAAATATATAAATAAGCAACGAAAAACATATTTCGTGACACATTTATTTATTAATGCTCTCATTTCATGATACATTTATTTATTTATGCTCTCATTTCATGACAAATTTATTTATTAAGGCTTCATTTCATGATACATTTATTTATGCTCACATTTCACAGTACTTTTATTTATTTGCGCATTTATTTATTTATTTAATTTTGTCCGAAATAGTCCTCCATATACCATAAACCTCCAGACTGATCATAATAATAGTAAATGAGGAATCTTTCTTTATAAATTAAACATTAATTTAACAAAATAGAAAAATACAGCAAAATTCTCAAAAAAGCAAAAAATTAATTGCCTAAAAAGGCAATCTACAATAACCAAGTCCATTAACATTAATCTTCTTCTTCTTTCGGCTGCTCCCATTAGGGGTTGCCACAGCGGATCATCTTCGTCCATATCTTTCTGTCCTCTGCATCTTGTTCTGTTACACCCATCGCCTGCATGTCTTCACTCATCACATCCATAAACCTTCTCTTAGGTCTTCCTCTTTTCCTCTTCCCTGGCAGCTCTATCCTTAGCATCCTTCTCCCAATAAGTCAAAATCATAAAACAGAGCCAAAAAATTTAAATTAGCAAAAAGTTCAAAGAGATAGTGGTTAACATTAACAGGAGAACTCACCAAGCGCATCTTCTAGAGCCTACAGTTTCCATTAACCTTTATAGTGCTTGGAGCTGTTCGTAACAGAGATTGACAGGTAGCCCCACCTCTTGAGGAACCACTCCCAAATCACGAGAGAGATGGTGGAACAAACCAAACGATAAACACAACTGAAAAAAAATTAAAGTCAGTCATTGTCCAACCCACTATATCCAAACACAGGGTCATGGGGGTCTGCTGGAGCCAATCCCAGCCAGCACAAGGCGCAAGGCAGGAACAAACCCTGGGCAGGGTGCCAGCCCACCACAGGGCATAAAAAATACACAATTATACAAATAATAAATATAAACAACATAAATTATAATAACCATCCATCCATCCATTATCCAACCCACTACATCCTATCTACAAGGTCATGGGGGTCTGCTGGAGCCAATCCCAGCCAACACAGGGAGCAAGGCAGGAACAAACCCTGGGCAGGGCGCCAGCCCACCACAGTGATAATAACCAAAGGACCAGAAATGAGCAAATAGGCCACAAAAAAGGAATTTACACAGAAGACAGAGTAGTGACCCTGGCATAAACATAACACAAAGCGTCTCCTGTCCTTTACATGTTATAATCACTGCGTCTGAATAAAATCCACACATTAGACTTTCTTTTTCTTCTTGACTTACAGCAGGTCTCCAGCCAAGTCTCTTTATCTGTATGTTTGCCATTGATATTCTTCTCACTATAAGCCCACTGATTTTTCTGCAGTGACCACATCAAGAGCTGACCCTATTTCTTGTTGCTTCACAGGCAATATGGATTGGTTAGTCTGTAAAACAGATACCTGTGGGATAAGGAGCGTCATTGAAGACTTGTCCATGTGCTGTGAACAGGTCAACTGCCCAGAGGTGCGGCTCATCAGAGACACCTTCCTAATTTTCAAGCCAACCATTGATTTTATTGAAGGAAAAATGGGTAAGTAAAACCTCACTGCCAAATTTAAAATACAACTGTAACTAACTTCACTGTGACTTATTAGGACTGGAACTTGATGGAATGTCTCAATCCCTTTGTTCTACTCCTTACTTCTCACTTCTCCAAGGTGGCATCTGAAGATTGAGAAAAATATCATTTTTTTAACTCTTAGCTTTGATTATGTTTGTTCCAACAAGCCAACCATTTCCCATTGTAGTGTTGTAGCATTGTGGAGAGCTTAAACATATTGTGTCTGCAGCAGGCATTTCATGTTTAATTTGAAAATTATATCTTGTACTGTTGTGGACGAAATCCAGTCTGGACTGGGAATGTAGTTGTTGTCTAACAGTTCAGGATGGGAGACAGACCTATAAAAGTTCAAGATTTCATTGACTAAGACTGCCTGTCCGGACGTGTCAGTGCAGTCAGACCATAATAAGCTGAGGGTGTTAAAATAATGGAAGGACAGTGGGTAAGAAGGGATTATAGGAAAGGAATGCTATAGTGCACTACATGGCAGAAGAGAGGTCTGGCCAGGTGTATGATCTGCAGGTTATTTAGAAGTTGCCTCACCCTGAAAGGAGTACTTCACTTAAATACATTTCTTACCCCATGTAGTTTGTAGTAATGGCCAAGAAAAAGTTTTAACCTTATATTTTTTTGTAGCACAGAGATAACACATTTTCTGATACATAGAATGAGTGTCTATGGAGAGCAAAGCAGGGCCACAACAAAAACGAACATTTTACTTACAGTACGTCACAATATCCACATGTCAAGTCATTCAGTTGTATGTTTACAACAGCAAAACACGTGCATTTTCTGGTAAAACATTGTTAAATAAAACCCTCCAGATGCACCCAAAAGAGACATATTCACAGGGGACTGAATTGAAGACCCGTGTTTACTGTTCATTCATTGGTCAAGAGTTTTGTCTTCAGTTCAAAAGCTCGATTCTATGTGAATGCACGTCTTCTGCCTGCATTGCTCTAACATTTATTTAAGAATATTTTAGCCTGAAATGCATTCATTTTGCCTATTGTGGAAGACTTGATATGTGGATTATGTGACACAAGTAATGTGAGATTTTTTTTCATGGAGGTTTTAATATTATTTGCTGTGGTCCAACATTAGTCTCCACAGACCCTTATTCTGTCAGTTCTATATGAAAATTTTTTTTCTTGCCCATCACTACAAACCACATGAAGTAAGGAACATATATAAAATTTTGTGTGGAATATATTCCATTAAGTTATAAGTGGAACAGTGCGCAAAGGAGTGGTATTAGAGTCTGAAGCCTCTGCCGTTTCCCTTTATTATGACTTAATCCCAAGCAGTATAGAGGGGAAACCATCAAACCCCACTAATAGCACCAAGGGCAAACAAAAACCCTTTAAATATAAAAATATCTATTTTTCACAAGAAAAATGATCTGTGATACAGTGAAGGTCTAAAGGGAACAAAAGGCATACAATTCATGTTAAGAGCAAATCTAAAAGAAACCAAAATCCCAAAACAGCATCTAGAGAGTGGTCAATAAACAGAGCAATAAGGCCAAAAAATCCAGAAAACTGAAAATAGAACAAGCGCAGCAAAACCAGAAGAAACTCCCTGACTCCCTAACTCATTCGAAATGACCTGCCAGGAAATGTGGGAGACCCTCTGGTTACATAGGATGGAGGGCAATTCCTGGCAGTTGGCCCCATTTCTTGGGGACCACCCATAAACCACATGCTATATAACACAGGTTAAGATAATATGACAGATGATTAACAGAAGTAACATCAACATAAAATGACTCAATGATGAACACAAAGGATACAATGCATGAATTTAAGCCCAGCTTGGTGGAGGAACGCTAGCCGAAATATAACACCCCTCAGTGATCACAGCACCCATTTTCCATTTAGGATGTACCAGAATGCTCTGAACATAAGGGAACATCTCCTTTTCATTGTATAAAGAGCAAAAACAGCGACAAGGAAAGTGCCATGTTAAACCTAGATAGGTTACACTGTACTATCCCATACAGAAATGACGTGTGGTCTATGATCATTTTTGCTATTAATTCCACAAGAAAACATCTATTTCAAACATTCATCTGCTGGTCCTGTTAGTTTGTAGTATATTATAACATATATGATAGCTGTAATGTCTGTGAACAAACTGCACATATTCACTTTTCTAACAGAGCCAGCTTTACTTTCATTCTTGTTATGCTCATCAGGCTCCCCTGACTTTAAGAAAAGTATTAGAGACTTATAAAATCACTATTTTTCAGAGCACACAGCATTTTCTACCTGTCAAACGCATTGTCATCTACCAAGCATCTGTGAGAGGGTGTATCCATGTCTGTTTACTCCAAGAGGGAAAGACAGGATCTGGTAATGGCAGAACAATTTGAGCCCAGTCTGGGCGCATCTATTGACAGAGCTGAGAGGATTTCATTCTTCATACTCCTGCCCAAAGTGTAGTGCCCACACATGGCTGGGTATACTCAAGGGGTCTGATACTAATTGAGTGTTTTCCACACTGGTTCATTTACTTAAAACCGATCCCACATTGTGCATATCAGCAGCAACTGCTGAACAAAGATTTGTTTAAATCAATTTCAAGCTCAAAACTCAAAAAATATCTACGTGGACAAGAACGGCTCTCTGATCTTCTGATTCAGTCCATAAATAAATACATCACTATTAATAAAGATAAAGTCATTTCAATCTATCAAAATATGAGATCCAAAAGGAAGATTTTGCTATAAAATCCAAAAGATGAACACAACTAGAAAGCAAAAGGGAATTATTTTTTTAAAAGATTTTATTACTGAAAGATCAGTGTTGCCCCTTCTACCCTTTTGAGCCACTGCCCACTAAAATGTCTGCGTATGCTACTAAAGTGGAACTCCTGGGGCCACTAGAGGGTGCTGTAAGCATACAACTGCAGGGCTTGGGTACAGAACACAGGATCTTGGGAACTGTAGTATCAGATTAAAGATATATAGCTTCCATTCTCCTACCATTCAAAAAAACTAAAAAAGAGTCAGGTGGGAGGTAGACAAAGGTCTGACTGGTGGGAGGTCATCCTTTACATGAGTAAGGAATTGATAAAGTAAAGGAGGGAGGATTGTTGAAGTACAGAGAACTAATATTACTTAATCCAGAGTAATCTTCTTATATAATACGCTACCCTGGCTGTTCTTTTCTCTGTCCAAGATATTAAATCACCTGTAGCTCGCAAACTGTTTGACCTATTGACCTGAAATTTGTCACACATATACTATGTGACATCTACTATTCGTTTTCAGGGTGATCATTGACCTCCAAGGTTATTCCTCTTTTTATTTTTATTTTATTTTATTGTAGAATCAACTCACGGCAGTGGCCAGCAGGGCGGCTGTGTGGTGCATGTGTACGGGCGCCGTTCTCATCCCTACCACCTTTGCCGTCACTTCCCCTACCTCTTCATATCTTAAATTATTCTTGAGGAATATTGTCGACATATGTGCCAGCTTAAGTGAAAAATTAAGGAAAACGTACTAAGTAATAGCAACATAAACACAGACTTAATCAGTTTTAATGCGAAAGGATGCCAACGAAAGAAGAGAAGAAGCGGGCCACTGGGGTGGAGAAAAGCAGAGCCGTTCAGGAAGCAGCAAGCGCATCAGCCTCTGAGCAAACGAATGCTAAACGTACAGAGAAAGAGGATGAAAACTAGGAATGCTCAAGTCAAGTGTTTTCACTGCATGTTACCGTGCAGTGCACCATTAATTGTTATTAATAATTTATTTTCGCCGATTGTTTTGTTAATTTGTTCCCCTCCATATTGTCAATGCCTTACATTAATTATTTTAAACCTTTATCCAGTAGGGTTTATTCTGGCTCCAGTGGATTTCTCAAGACTTTCCCCTACTGACTCATTGTGTTATAACTGAAGGCATTGATTTAGCCCTTAGTCAAAGTAGAGAGTCGGTGGGAGGCAATATGATATATTAACGGGTTTGTTAGGAACTTCCTGTTGTTTCACAGCATACCCCTTAATGCTGTTTGTATGCTTGCTAACATTTGGATTACCTTTTGGAATGCAGAATTCTGATAATGCTCAATTCTCTGGCATAAAGCGTTAAAGATTTCATGACGTGCAATACTTCTGTGTATCATGCATTCATTCTCTCATTTCTTTCCAACAGACACCACTGTTCTCTATGTGGAGATATTTTCCAGACTTCACTACTTTGAGAAGAAATATCCATCTCTAATTGGGAGGCTCTGTTTGCAGTGTTGTGACTGGCTTCAGAAGTGTCCCAACCCATCAATGACTCCTCTCTGCGGATTCTTTCAGCCTCCTGGTGGACCACTGAAAACCACTGTAACAGGTTTTAAAAAAGGTGACATACAGTTTTCACGATAACGACTTTTTTTCTGTCGTTTCAAGTTCCTGTGGTGCGAGGGCAGCACACAATTTGTGCAATGTTTATCCAGAATAAATAAGAGTGAGGACAGTAAAAAATACACTGCTGGGGAATTTTCAGATTATATCCCTGGATGCATTTTGAATTAATCCGTGATTCAAGAATATCTAATACACACTTTAGTAATAGAAACTGAACGTCATTGAAAATGTTCAGAATAAATAGCCTGCCAGAGAGTCTTCAGAAAAGAAAAAATTTGCTAGATTAAATGTTGATGAAATTTCAGGAGGCAAAGTTGAGAGGTGGGTGAAGAGGCACCGGCCTTCTTTGGAACAGTAACAATGCAGGATGTTTTCCACAGTAGCGACACTTTCAAGAGCCTTAGGGACAGACTAACCAGGTGACAGAGAAGACACAACACAAAGCTGGTCAGCATAGGCCTTAAGAACTTGAGGACTGTCTCCATCTGGTCCCATAGCTTTTCCTGTGTGTAGCTTCCTCAGTTGTCTCTTTACTTAGTCTTTAGTTATGGTTAGCCCATAATGATGGCCAGAGGTGGGCTTCCAGTTGATGTGGCAGGAGCTGTTGATGTAGAAGGGATGTTATAGGAAGACTGGTCATTGGAAGAAGGTGGTGGTGGGAGGGAAAATCTTTTGAAAAATTGGTTCAGTGTGTTAGCTTTATCCATTTCCCATAGTTTTATAGTAGACAGACAAGGGTTCTCCCCATAATGAGCAAGAGAAGTCATACGTGCCAACAAGTCTGAGTAAGTTATCACAGTCGATTACCCTTTAAGCAGTAATGTCCCACTGGGTATCACTCCAAACAGAGCTGTAAATAGATTAGGGATTATTGTGAGTACATGACTCTCTTATAAATTAGCAAACATTTTATTCCTAGAAGGTTAGACCTGGAGGCATCTGCAAAACATGTAATCCAGTAAAGCAGGTATCTGGTGACATTGCTCATTATTAGGATCGTGATCTCAGTGCATTTTAGATCATCAAAGAAAGATGTGTGTGATGTCCAAGTTGGAGATGAATTAAACAGCCTTCTGCACAATTTGATAAAGTGTTTATTTTATTGAAGGCAGACTACATGTTAAATGAAGTGCACTTGTTTTTCCTCTTAAATTTTCATTGTATCATGATATACGTTTTAAAAAAGAAATGTTAATTACTATAATTTACAAAATAGAATTAATCACACCTAATTCTCAAGCCCCCTTCAAGTCAATTCTGAATCACAGAGGTCAGAGCTCTTTTTCAACCACCGTATGATGACTGCAAGCAAGATCTTAGACTCCATGATGGAAAGTTGCAGGAATGGATGTATTGACAGATTCTGAAGGAGCCATTAAACCCTAACTTCATTCTGTCTGTGAAAAAAAGAAACCTTACAAAAAATTGCAACATTTTAAATCACACTCAATTCAATCCAGTTCATTTTATTTTTGTATAGCGCTCTTCACTGAGTGTAAGTGCAGAATACTATGACAAGTTCTCAGGTAAAATGGAAATATAAATTTTACAAATTACTAACTATAAGGTTAACACACATAAAGACACAAATTTGTTTGTTAGGAAAACAAAGTGACTTGAAACTGATTAATATAAATGAAGCCCAGCAGTAACCATCCATCAATTAACTGTTGAACTATTGGCCAGTTGACATTGAAAGAGACTAAAACAAAAACTCCAGTCAGCAGCATATCTGGAGAAAAGAAACCTCTGAGTATTCCTTGGTCAGTATAACAGACAGAGTCAGAGCCCTGGAGATCTGGGTCTACTGGCTGCCCACCCCTTCCTGGGCACTCTACAGTACAGTTTGTGCTGGGCTGTCCAGTATTATGACAGAATCTTTCCATCCGATGATTCCAAGGCTCCCAGTATCTCAGATGACTTTTCCATAGGCAGGAGAACAACTTGACAGGACAGCATTGGCACCAAGTGTCACATCAAGATATAAAGGAGAGAAACTGAATAGAGAAGGGTTAGTAACGGTCCATAATTATTGTGCTACATATATTTTCTTATATATATTGTATTTGTTTACCAATATGTAAACTGCAATTGTCTTATCATTTTCTAACCTGCTTAATCCAGACCAGGGTCACATGAGGTGCTGGAACCCATCCCATCTTGTACAGGTAGCAAAGTAGGAACAATCCTTGGAAAGGATGCCAATTCATTGCAGGGTAAACACACACACAAACACCAGAGACAATTTAATATCACCAGTTCACCTAATCTGCATGTCTTTGGACAGCGGGAGTAAACTGGAGCACCCGGAGGAAACTCACACAAACCTTGGACTCCTTTGTTTGAGGCAACAGTGCTACCTCTACGCCACCATACCACCCTTATTTGTGCTTGTACATCTTGTAAAAGCTCTGATCCTGATTATAAGCCCTGTGTGCATTAAAGGTCAAAAATACAATTGTCAGACCCACTCAGTTCAACAGAGAGTCACTGGGAGACTAGAGTCTTTGCTGATTGACCAATAGGATGGATAGAGAATCCTATTAAATACATTTTATGTTGTGTGGCAGCAATTCAAAGAAGTCTTTCTTTGAGGGCAAAACAGGAGATTTGTTTCTATCACTAGTAAGAGTGAAGACATTGAATATGTTGCACCTTTGACTTTTAGGAAAACACACAAATTAAAGTGAAATAAAATGAACTCAAACCAGAATCTGTTTCCTAACTAGTTTATTTCCATAAATACTAGTCCCATTGTGAGGATTATTCTGTTCCCAAACGCCGTATTAGCGAGGCTTCTCTCCCAAGACCCAGTCTGTACAGAGTGTGCGTCGCCTCACTGGTCATAGTGAATGTGAACAGATAGTTTTACTCACCAAGAAAGTCAAGGCTGAGAATCCATATACTTTAATATAGATTTCTGGCAAGAAGTCATACAAGTATTATGTCGTGAAAACCATTGACAGCTTGAAGGTAAAAGGACAATAATTTCCCTTAACCTAAAATACAATATGGTGGAAGGTAAAGCAAAGACTAAAGCAGTGCCAATAGCATAAAGGGAGCTAGGGATATACCAATATGTATTAATTAAATAGGGGGTGGGGGTAGGAATGTACCAAACAGTCTAATAACAATATTATCACAGGCTGCTAGAGCAGCACAAGGATCATTCCTTTAACTGAATCAAAATTTGGACACTGTGCGTTAGATGCTACTATTTTGAAATCATGGCCTCCATCATGTCACAGATCTCATGAGATGTACACCATGTGTCTTGAAACCGCATAGCATCACAACAACCTAAAACTTTAAAATGGCAAGGACATAAGACACACGTAAAATGGAGACATGATGACATGATTAAAAAAAGGATTAAAAAATAAATCTAATGTAAAATTGACAATGCACAGAAACACAATAAAACAATGCAGATACAATAAAAATTATTAAAGCATCAAAATAAAAAAACACTTAAAATAAAGGAATGATGCACTCCTGATTCCTGGCAGCATGGACACTAGTTAGAAAGCAACCCTGAACAGTTCATCCCATGGCCCAGTTCAAACACACATTCCATTTATAATGCAAGAGGAAATGTTTATGAAAAGTTGAAATTAAACTAAAAATCACAATGCTGTATAGGCAATCAACATACAACAAAAATATACATAGCAGACAAAAGGGTTTCAAGGCAGGAAAAGCTGGCACATGGTGAGGTGGGGACCTGCATGGACCAGAGCGTCAAAGAACAGGTGATGCCAGTGAACAGTGGAGAACACCTCTGGGGGCGATAAACTCTGTAGCTGTGCTGGACTCTTGGGGTTGTAGGGAGCTGGAGAGCAGGATGCAGTCTAGGCAGCAATACTGATCATATTCTTTAGCTGGCAGATCCTTAGAAGAGAGGAAGAGTGAGGCTATGAAGGACTCAGAAAAGACGAATAGGCCTTCTGGCCAACAGGATGCAGCACAAAGTCCCATTCAGGGGAGAGAAGTACTGGGTTGTCACTTTTAAGGGACAGGCAGTTGGAAGTTTGCCTAATGACATATCCCTTTAAACACAGCAGAAATTTACTAGTCATCAGTAGCTACTAGAAGAAACTCTAACCTGGCTTCCTTGTAGAAAATCTAAAGCTGTCATTTACCATGAAGTGATTCCTGGGCTGGTGGCACGGTGGCGCAGTGGGTACCACTGCTTCCTCGCAGTTAGGAGACCTGGGTTCGTTTCCCGGGTCCTCCCTGCGTGGAGATTGCATGTTCTCCTCGTGTCTGTGTGGGTTTCCTCTGGGTACTCCGGTTTCCTCCCACAGTCCAAAGCCGTGCAGGTTAGCTGCATTGGTGATTCTAAATTGTGCTTGGTGTGTGTGTGTGCGTGCCCTGTGGTGTGCTGACGCCCTGCCCGGGGTTTGTTTCCTGCCTTGCGCCCTGTGTTGGCTGGGATTTCTTCCAGCAGACCCCCGTGACCCTGTAGCTAGGATATAGCGGGTTGGATAATGAATGGATGATTCCTGGGCTTGGTTATAAGTGACTTCAGGAAAGTGTTCTTTTACCCTTGAGGATGAAGGTTATTTGGTGGTCTGGTAAGTTAGGGTAGTAGCACACTGATGTGGCCAAAATTAAGAGACACGTTGAAATATGGTAGATGAAATGGGAGTGAGCAATGAGTTAAGCCTCCTCACCAGGAAGGTGTGGATAGAAGATCTGGATAACACGCCAGGATTTTTGTTTTCTTTTTGCAGATTTGTACATCTGCTCCCCTGTAACCATCTCTTCCCTGTTTTAATTTATTCACCTTAAAGGCACTTAAAACTTAGAAATACTAAAAATGCAACACTATATTCTGAACAAGTTTAAGTATATTCTGAATGTTTATTTCTTTTCTTTTGGCATTCGCTCCTTTTTCCTATCTGTTCTTCTCAAGCTACTAATGAACACCACATACCAATGATAATCCCAATTGTGCATAACCCTATTCTGTCACTTTCCAGGGATCACCGCAGTGGAGGCTTGCTGTGAGTCCAGTCTCATGATTGTGGGATCAGAAGATGGGCAGATGATTGTATGGAACCTCGAAGATGTGGAAGTGATTCACACACTTACTGGCCACAAGGGTACGATGCCAGAGCATTACCTATAAGGAAATATGATTTGTAATAATGAGTGTTGAATGATCTAGTAGATAAGATGGGAAGGTAGCTTGTGTATTAATGGTGAGTCAGTAGAACATGTTTAGATCTCTCTCATAGTAAGTCAAATCCTAGTTCAGATAGGCAGACCACCAAACAACTACCATTAGAAATGCAAAGCCAGAATGATTTTAAAGGTTTAAAATTTTATGGTATCTATAAACACATAGATATATAGAAATGAAAGGCATCATGATAGATAGATAGATAGATAGATAGATAGATAGATAGATAGATAGATAGATAGATAGATAGATAGATAGATAGATAGATAGATAGATAGATAGATGACAATTGGCAAAGTATGAGCTATGACTTCAGAAAACATTTTTCATTACACAAGTTCCAGTCCAAACCAAACTCACTCTAGAGGAGTACTGCTACCTAGTGTTCTGGTGCAATATTCTCTGTTGAGAGGCAATCTCCCTATTTCTTTCTACTTTTCCTGTCTAACACCTGAGGCAGGAAGCAGATCTCATCCTAACTAGGATGTCAATCTGTCTCAGCAATCAACCCATAATTGTGGTTGCCTGGCTGGCTAAGGCAAGACCTTCCATCTTGGCGGTGTTGCCAGTCCAACTCTGTCTATCACATCACCATGTTAATCACCCCCTGGTATGTTTGCAGCAGTCCCTCATGAATTGTGTTTGAAGAATTATAACCCAAGTTCTCCTTTTATATCTCCCTGAAGAGACCAAACTAGGATGGATGGTTTCACACTCTCCTATCTGACCTTCCTGGACCATGCTGACCTCTCTGTCTTCTGGTGCCCTTTTCAGAGAGTGGTTGTATTCCACAAATACAGCAGAACAGACTCTGTGGAAAATGGAGTTTTCAGCTTCATTCTTAGTGATACTCCTGAGCTTCTTGATCTTTAAATCTGTGGAGACAGAGCAGGTTATGAAGGCAGATAGGTTGGGAAAAACAATATAAGATACATAGACAGATAATAGATGCCTAGATATTTAGATTATATGCAGTTTTTATTTGTGCTTTTATGTATATAACTAGAGTTTTACTATTTGTTCTACTTCATATTTATAAATCTGATGAGCACTTTGAGCCTGCTCACTTAGATAAGCTCTGTGAAAGAATAAACTGAAATTGACGCTTTGGTGTTAGGAAGTGAACCCTATTGGTCAGTAGACAGTTGGCACTTCTAGTACACATAATCCTTTCCCCCCATTTCCTAATGCTTTCTAATTATGATATAGAAGCCTCCACCTAGATGTTTAGCTCTTCTTTTAGTAAAGGTTACAGGGCAGAAGCTGCTCCCCACTATTCTTTCTAGCTTCAGAACCTCCACATATTCACCACATTTCAGATAGCGGAATAGGCAGTCAATGTTTCTGACCCTTTTTCTTATTTATTTATTTTCCTCAGGACAAGTGGAGTGTGCAAAACTGTTTCACAAAGGATCTCAAGCCGTGTCTGCAGCTCGTGACAACACCTTGCGCCTCTGGAATCTGTTGACTGGAAAGCAGGTGTACGCCATAGAAGTAGGCCATGGAAGTGATGGAGGCCACTCGAGTCTCCACATGAATGAGCAGAGCAATGTTGTCTACTGGTGTGCAGGCTTCCAGGTGTGGACACTTGATATTTTCTACCCATGTTATTTTATATTTTATATTTTATGTAAAGTGCCTTAAGATGGTGGTCTCTGGCACAAGCCCTACAGTGAATTCAGAAAGTATTCAGACCCTTTCACTTTCTGCACACTTAAATGTGTTGTAGATTTTAAATTAATACATGTGTCATTTTTGACCACTAATCTACACTCAATAACTCATATAACGATAAAGTGAAAACATGTTTTCAAAAAGGTTTGAATTTTTTTTAAAACTGAAATCATTGCTTCATGTAAGTATTCGGACCCTTTACTGCAGCACTCAGGTACATCCTATTTTCTTTAATTCTCCTTGAGAAGTTTCTAGAACTTGATTGGAGCCCATCTGTGGCAAACTGAACTAATTGGACATCATTTAAAAAGTCACACATCTGTGTATGTAAAGTCCCACAATTCAGCCTGCATGTCAGGACAAAATCCAAGCCATGAATTCCAAAGAACTCTCTGTGGACCTCTACAATTAAACTGAGGAACGGCATAAATAAGGGTAAGAGCGCAAAACCATCTGTAAAACTTTGCATGTTCATAGAAGTACCTCAATAACTGTGAAATGGAAGAGGTTTGGAACCACTAGGGGACTTTAAAGAGTTAGTCTTCCAGACAAGTAACTGTGCAGGAATGGCCTTGGTAAGGGATGTGACCAAAAAAAACCCAAGTGTTTGCTCTAACAGAGACTCAGAAGTCCTCTGCTGGGATGGGAGAGCATGTCGAAAAGATGACAATCTCAGCAGCACTCTGTCTATCAAATTTTTAAGGTTAAATCCTGCTTGAAGTTTGCCAAATGTCATATTTAATGGACTCTGAAGATTCCATTAAGATTCTCTGGTCTGTTGTGGAAAAAGATAAACACTTTGGACAGAACTTCAAGCACTATGTCTGGTGAAGACCAGGCTCTGCTCATTATCTGCATAATACCATTCCTATGGAGAAGCATGGTGGGGGCAGCAGCATGCTATAGGTGTGTTTCTCAGTGGCAGGAACAGGGATACTATTCAGAATTGAAGGAAGAATGAATGCAGCTAAATACAAATACCAAATTCCTTGAAGAAACTCTGCTCCAGAGTACACAACCTCAGGCTGAGATAGCAGTTCACCTTTCAGCACGACACTGACATAAAGCATAGAGCCAAGACAACACTGGAATGGCTTCAGGACAATCCCTAGCTGTCCTTGAGTGGCCCAGCCAAAGCCCAAACTTAAACCTCATAGAAAAACTGACAAAAGACCTGAAGATGGCAGCTTATAAACTCTTCCCATCTGGATCTACTGGGCAGAATGGGGTAAACTGCCCATATCCCGGTGTTCAGAGCTTGTAGAGGCTTACACAAGAAGATTCAAAGTTGTAAGAGGCTTCTAAAAGTACTTAATTAAGGGGCTGAATACTTCTATGAATGAGTTATTTCAGTTTTTTATTTTTAATACGTTTTTGGACCTTCCAGAAAACATGTTTTCACTTTGTCATTATGTCTTAATGAGTGTAGAATGGTGGGCAAAAACTGCAAATTTATCCATTTAAAATTAAGCTTACAACACAATAAAGTGTGCAGAAAGTGAAGGGATCTGAACACCTTATAAATCCACTGTATATAAAATGAAAATGCACTGATTGTTTACATTGACATTGCATAAAGGTTGCCTTGTGAACTATAAAAAATAAAGATGCTGTTTTACAGTAGTTCTCTTATCTGACTCACTGTGTAACCATGAACAATTGAGTGCTACAATTGGAAATAAATTAGAGTATAATAAGGCATCCTGATGTTGATCAAATAAATAATAATAACAAACTGCAGAATTAAGAGGAACAGAATTAGAAGAGAATGGTATGTAATTATTTAAAGAAAGTGTGCGTGTGGGCGGAGGGTGATAATGTTAAAATAATTAAACCTCTCGTGTCTATTATTAGAATTTACTAAAGAACACCAACCTCATTCCATTGTTTTCAGGTTAATGCTTGGAACCTGGACACTAAGGCCCTTCTCTTCAACATCAGCACAGATGGCACGAAGTTCACTGTCATCCCCGGCTCTCAGCCAATTGTTTCTCTGTCTGATACTGGCCTTGTGACTGTCTGGGACAGCAGCACTGGGCAAACTGCCAACACCTTTTCATTAAACAGATCTTGTCCAGCCTGCTTGCTACCTTTGAAACAAGGCCAAGTGATTGCAGGATTTGTTGATGGATCGATCATTCTGGTAAGTCAGTCTGTGTAATACATTGCTGGCACATACAGAAGGAAACACCAAGAACAGCAAGGTCATAAATGAATACAGCATTTCTTTCTGCATCTTTTTTACCACCTAAAACATTTCCAGCTTGTGAGTATTGTGAAAGAAGCCCGGACACAGACAGACACTGAGACAGCCAGATGTTGAAAACACACACTTTTAATTCCTTTTGTACCTGCTCACACAATACAGTCAGTGCACCAACCCACAATAATGGCTTACAGTCCTTTTATTCTCTTTCTATTGCCACCTCTACTCCACTCCTCCCAAGCTCCGTCCTCTTCCACCCGACTCCGGCTCCTCGAGTGGAGTGAGGTGTCCTCTTTTTTAGTTCACGCGGATGAGCTCCAGGTGCTTCCTGATGATCTTCCAGCAGGACTTCCTGATATGGTGGAAGTGCTGCCTTCCAGGGCTCCATAATTATCCAGGTGCCACGGGCCCCAACAGGGATGAGCTTCCAAGCTCTGTTCCCATGGCACCCACACAGACCAGGGCGGCTGCCCTTTTGTGGCCCGTGGGAGGTATTGTCCCTCTCCTGGTTCTTCCAGGTGTTCCGGCTGGGTTGAATCCCCACCTGTCCACCACAATATCAGCAAATTAATTCATCCAGTCATATGGTGACATTTGTCATTAAATACACTGTCTTCTACAAAACCATTTACATTTTGGCATGTTGATTACAAATAATCATGGGTGTGTTTCAGTACGGTGGCTTTGTCTTGTTATTCATATATGTAACTCTCAATCCTTGCAAAGCCAGTCCATCACGTCAGACCAATCCCTCAGGAAATGCTATCCACTGACTTTCTTAGCTGTGCCCCTCAGCTGGTGTTCCCCAATCATACTTTGTAAATTCTCACTTTTGGCTCTGCCTCTGACTAAGTGTTCTCCATTTACAGACAGGCAGCATTCAGTTCCCTGGGGTGGCCCATCATTGAGTATTATCCAGCCAAAGACTTTCATCTCATTTTCATGGCTCTGTCCCTCAGCTAATCTTCTCTTGCCATAAACTGACAGCTCTCATGTATCACTTGGCTCCCCACCAGGTTCATTCCAGTTACAGAGTGGCTGCTCTCTCTTTAAGCTCCATCTTCCACGAAGTACTCCATGGTTACAGACTGCTAGCTTTTAAACCGAGCTCTGCCCCTTACCAAATACCGTTCAGTCATAGACTAGCAGCCCTCATTTTTTTTCATATAGTATATTATTATTTAATCTTCTTCCTCTTCGTCTTTTCCCACATCTATGTGAGGTTGATGTGTTGTAGGTTCTGGCATGATTATAAATTTAAATAGCTCATTTAACACATGCAGCTCCATGTGCTTTACACATTTCTAATACAGTGTACTTTCAGAAATATGTCATTATCTATCTATACTAATAAAAGGCAAAGCCCTCACTCACTCACTCACTCACTCACTCACTCACTCACTCACTCACTCACTCACTCACTCACTCACTCACTCACTCACTGACTCATCACTAATTCTCCAACTTCCCGTGTAGGTAGAAGGCTGAAATTTGGCAGGCTCATTCCTTACAGCTTACTTACAAAAGTTAAGCAGGTTTCATTTCAAAATCCTACACGTAATGGTCATAACGGTCGATAACGGTCGACAACGTCCGCCATGTTGAACTTTCTTATTTATGGCCCCATCTTCACGAAATTTGGTAGGCGGCTTCCCTGCGCTAACCGAAACCGATGTACATACTTATTTCGGTGGTATGACGCCACTGTCGGCCGCCATATTGAATTTTCCAAACGTCACTAATTCTCCAACTTCCCGTGTAGGTAGAAGGCTGAAATTTGGCAGGCTCATTCGTTACAGCTTACTTACAAAAGTTAAGCAGGTTTCATTTCGAAATTCTACTCATAATGGTCAACAACGTCCGCCATGTTGAACTTTCTTATTCATGGCCCCATCTTCACGAAATTTGGTAGGCGGCTTCCCTGCGCTAACCGAAACTGATGTACGTACTTATTTCGATGGTATGATGCCACTTTCGGCCGCCATACTGAACTTTTCAACAGTCTTTGTTACTTATGGGCCCATCTTCAAGAAATTTGGTACGCGGGTTCCCAACACTAACTGAATCCTATTTACGTACATATATACGTCCATAGCCTGCAGCTCAGTCACCGTGTGAGGTGGCATTGGGTCCCCCATCCCAACGCCTCCCACGTTGTTGGCTGCCTGCCTATATAAGGCCGTCCGTCGCTCCGGTCTCTACATTCCCTTCCTTGCTTCGCCACGGGATTCACGTCTCCCTGCTGATAACTACAGCCTTTTTATTTAATCCACAGCTTCTCTGCTGTTTTATTGTTCATTTATTACGATTATAGTTATTGTACAGGTATTTTAGACTTACTTTACATTGTTCAGGTACCCATTTCCTTTATCATTCCAACCTAACCCGCATTAACATGTCTATCGAGGTGATAACCATCGATCAAAGAACTGTCATTTACCGAGTAGTTTCCATGCCCGGAGATGGCACCTATCTTTTCCATTCTCTTTGTTACATATTGCACGGCCATATCAGGCTCACTCTTGATATCTGGAGGAACATTGTGTCTTATGTATTGAATGACTGGGACAGGTACAAGGTGTGGACTGATGACGGTACAGGAGATAATTATACTACACAGGAGCACTATAAGAGTGAAATGCTTAAGCCCTTCACCTATGCATCTGCATGTGAGTTGATGGCTGCCGCTGAATTGTCCGGTTGTCGCTTTCAAGTGGACCGAAATGGCCAAATATTTTACACCTTTGGACAACCGCCAATGCCTCTTAAACATCTTAGATTGACAGGTGATGATTTCAGTAGTGGATACTTTGATGTTTATGAATGTTTAAACTCTCAAAAGCTGGATGTGAAGTTATCGATGAAACTGGTTGTATACTTACAACGCTTGACAGATGCTGAATGTCACTTCAACACAAGCCCTACAAATACTGTCGTAATTGAAACAAACCATGAAACTCAAACCGATTATGACAGCAGCAATCCAAGCTGTGAGATTTGAAACAAGATTACTGTTCACATGGCCAACTGTACTTGCATGCTTAAGAGTAAGCTCAGCGCACAGCTTGGTCATATTACAACCGGAGGGCCAAACTCACAATGTGGTATACAAAGAGATCCTTAACAAATAATTATTGGCATATTTTCCCTCAGTTTAAAAAGGTTTAATTTTCTTCTTAATAAAACTTTTAAGGCAGTGCGGGTATTTTGCTATATATATATATAGATATGATATAGATATAATGTGTGTGTGTATGTGGTATATATATATATATATATATATATATATATATATATATATATATATATATATATATATATATATATATATATGACAGCAACACTCATAACAGTGACAAAACAATTACATTGACGATCATGTTACGTTATTTTCAAGATGTTTCCTTTTCTTTATCATTACTTCTTTAACACACTACTTCTCCGCTGCGAAGCGCGGGTATTTTGCTAGTTAAACATAAAAACAACTTCTTGTAAAATCCACTTTATTTTTAATGATTTAAAAATAACTGATTTTATAATAATAATAATAGTAAGAAATATCCTGCTGAATTTACACTGAATGTACACCCTGAGGTTGTCGGCTGTAGCAAACAAGATTGGAACAGACAAATATACCAGACTCATAATGAAACATGAAAAGCAGAGGAGAAAGTGCCCCTTGACAAAATCAGCAAAGAAATCATGTGCCAAGAATTCAGTTCTAAAATTTGTCGGTAGACAATAGGATCTAGTCTCGAGGTCATCAAGTGTTGGATGAAAGCTTTACTAGTCAACAAAAAATCAACAACCTCTTATCAAAACCACTCCATGGTCAGTTCTACAGACAGATTTTGAACAACTACATCAGCAAGAAACTGATTTTTTGATTGCTGCGAGGCTCTGGGCTGAAGTGTCAGACAGAAAGTCTTCTCATGGCAGCTCAGGCACTTAACGATCATCAGAAGAATATTCTCAGTATATATGTATGTTGATATTCCAGCAACTAGAAGAGCACATAGGTCCTATTGTTGCTTAATGCTTGCTGATAGTCCAAAAAATATGCAATTATCGACACACTGCGATAGTTAGCAACCTGCGCTGGTCAGTATTTTGTGAGGTTAGTCTGCCTGTGCTTGCTCATTGGTAAAATCACCAGCCTAGAAAGGTTGTTGAGATGGAGAACACCATTGTTATAAATGACTGTGAACACTGATCGTTCCATTGAAGCTAAACAACCAAACATCATTTTCCATGACAGAAGCAAGGGGTGATGTCTGCTCATTGACATGGCTGTGCCAGGTGACGCAAACATATAAGTTACAGAGGCAGAAATTCTCAGCAAATACAAAGACCTTGAGATTGAGGTCTTGTACATGTGGAACACAAAAGCTTGTGCGATTTCCATCGTAATTAGACCACTTGGATTAGGTCTCCAAAAATATTTTGAAAAAGTTAAAGGTAAAGCAAGTTATGCTAAAGTTCAGAAGACCTCTCTCCTTGGAATTGCCTATGTACTTCATAAAATTGTGACCATTGGACAAAAAGAGTTAAGGAACCAGGTGGGGTTTTCAAAAAATGCAACCACCACAAGCTGAGAAAAAGTAATAATAATAAAATTAATAATCATAATAATTAGAAAAAATACACATTCAACAATGATTAAAGTTTACAGAGTAGCTTAAGAGTTGATAAACCTATTTATCCTTCCTTTATTTATGACTCCACTCTTGTACAAGTCAAGTCAAGTTGAGGAGCATACACTGGTACAGTGCATTGCCGTACCCACCACACAATGCAGGTAATGTGTCTCATTCGGGACTCCATGAGCAATTGCTCATTTGACACAAAGTTAAACCAACAGGACCCAAGGATTTTTCAAGAGAGACACAGTACCGAAGAAGTCCACTCTTCATCTCAGGTCATGTCTTGCAACCATATAGCAAGACCGGTGTCTTCTACAAGTGTCCACTAATCACAAATTATTCTTTGACCCTCCAAGTGCTCTTCAACAAACTGACAACCCTCCCTCCTCCCTCCTTCTTTCCTGGCTCCACCCCTCTTTAAATTACAGCCAGTCAACAATCTTTCAAGGATCCACCCCTCACACTCACAACCACCTCTTCACCCATCAACATATGCTCCTCATTCACAGACTGTCGTTTTCTTCTTCTGGCTCTCCCATTTTATAAATCACATAGGCTGTCCAATGAAAGGCTTAATTTCTGCTTCTCCCTGTGTGATCTCCAGTTGTAGATTAGCATCTTACTGTAATATCAGATCTTGAATAATATTCCTTATGCCTTTCCCAAACATCCACTTTCATTGACACCTCTTTTTTACTGTTCCTCCCTTCAGATTTCAACCAATGGCCGTTATGTGGTAGAAAATGTTGAGTCTGCAGTGTCACTTCTTGCACTTTCTGAGGATGAGACCATCATATGTGCAGGTAAGAGTCTAACCAGTCATCCCAGTCTGAAAAAATGAACACAATAACAAAATACAGAAACTCTTGAGTGGTCTTTACAAGAAAACCATCCCATTTCATTCCACAGTATGATTTCCACCACATCCCATTGTACCTACTGTGCAGAATCAAAACCATATGACCATTATATGTCCTCTTATATTTATTTGTTTTTGTTACAGGTTATGGGAATTTCATCGCTACATTACAGGTTAAGTCAAATGCCATGGTACAAATGTATGCTGACCATCTGGAGCATGATGAGGAGGTGCAATCTGCTGTTGTGAGCGTTGCCCAGGAAGTTATAGTTAGTGGTTCCAAAGATGAGACCATACGGGTTAGTATTCGTAAAAGCAGCAAGTCAGAAGTAATTTTTACATTACACACATTTCTACACAAGTGGACATGCTATTACAAATACGTGAGTAAGTGGAGAAAACATTGCAAACATACATATTCAATCTTATTTCTAATTGTGGGATAATTCTAGTGAATAATAGCATTGTTTAGTGCTAGACATTCACCTGTCACCCAGGACCACCCATCACTGACTTGTGACATTACCCTATCGTCATCAATATTTTAATTCATGAAGTGTCAATGCCAGCCCAGACTAGCACGCTTCCCTGCTGAAATTCCCCCTGCACTTATCATCAGTAGTCAGCTCTCATCTGAGAATTGCTTCATCACTTAATGTCATCTGTCCTTGCATGATGTCTATTATAGCTGGCACTATGCCCATATCCAATAGCTCTGTTCACAAATTGGCATCTTTTATTATTATCCTGAGTCAGTAGTTGAAACCCTGGACTGAAATTCTCAAATCTGACATACACCATGTGTTGCATGACCAGTCATAGCATCACAATTCATGCTGAGACATACAACCGCAAATTATTAAAAAGCATCTGAGATCTGACCTTCAGTTCAGTCAGTGCCAGCACTTCCACTCTCTTAGATTTGAGTCCATTCCTTTATATTGTTGCACCAAACTTTCAAAACTGCCATAATCCCCTCAGTTAGAATGAGCAAACATACAAATTGCACCTAAACAGCCCTGTACTGAGTACATTTTCATTAGACCACCCCTGACCTTAACACCAACAGTTTACATGCTTGCATTACTCAGATGCCTAATCTCACTATTTAACCCCATTCGGCTGCAGATGGCATGTCTGGCAGTAGGCTTTGCCCCTTCAGTTAGTAACACCAGTCAAAGGCTGGCTGGGTGTCTCAATTGGCAAGTAGTGGCACGTCTTAGATTAGATTATATATTTTTTTTAATAGCCAAGGGGAAATTCAAATCCATATTGCAGCCAAAACATAAGATTCACATTTGCCAGCTTAAAGTACAGTATATGACAATAGAAATAAACATACAATACAATAAATGTTATGCTAAAATAACAGATGCAAATTGATACCTGTACTATTTTCCTGTGGCTTCTGGTTGGAGTGAGGGAAGGGATGTTGGGAGGTAGCATTGAAGTACCCGAAGGCAGCAGTCAGAAAAGGTCCCGAGAGGCCCATCTTACTGTATTGTGGAGGAATGAGTCTGTAGCTGTAAGGACTCCAAAAAAGCTCCACTGGAGGGAATAGGCAGAATTATTCATGATGGCATTCAAGTTTGTCACCATCCTCTTTTCCACAACAGCCTTCAGAGTGTCCAGAGACATGTCCTGAGACAGAGATTGCTTTACTGATAGGGCTGTTCAGGCATTTTACATTACCTGAACCCAAGTTGCTATCCCAGGAGACCACCATGAAGAACAAAACACTGGCTACAATGGACTGGTAAAGCATTTCCAGTGATATGCTGCACACATCAAAAGACCCGAGTCTTCTCAGCATGTAAAGTCTACTCTGGCCCTTCTGGCCACAGTGTTGTCAGACCAGTTTGCTATTAATATGGAACCCCTAGAGACCTACTGCCGTACACCACCTCCACTTCCTCCTGCTGAATGGAAAGTGGTTTCAAGGACTCCTTAATCCACTGAAAGTCCAGCCTGTTTCATTTGTCTTGCACCACAAAATGAAGTCCACTACCAGCTTTCTGTACTCCGACTCATCTCCATTATTATTTCAGCCCACTTTGGAGGAGTTGTTTGAGAACTTCTGTAGATAGCAAGCGCTGAAGTTGCTGTAGTTCTAGTGCAGGATATGCCAGCCCAGCATTCTTATCACCTAGACAGCTCTAGCATTGCTAGAAATTACAGGATTAGGATTAAGAAACATGTAGTATGTTTTCCACAAAGCAGACAAATATTAATGCTCGTCTGACACCTTTATCTAAGGTGATTTACAATGTTTGAGAGATACAGTTTGTCACATTTCTTTTTTTCTTTCCAAATGGAGCACAGGCAGATGAAGTGACTTGCTCATGGCCACACAGTGTTAGAAATGGGATTTGAACCTACACCCTCAGAGTCTGAAGTCGAAAGCTTTAACCACTACATCCCATTGCCCAGACAGTTATATGTGAATCTGGAATGTGTGTTTAAAACTAGTAATTAACAAAACCTGACACTTTTCTTTCTCTCTTTTATCCCAGGTATGGAGTCTATACAATGGACTCTTGCTAGATTCTTTCCGTGGGATGGGTGCCCCCGTGAGCACACTGGCACTCTTTCGTGATGTTGTTGTCTCTGCTTCCCGAAGCACCTACTACTTGAAGTTCTGGCATCTAGGCTACGATAAGAGCCATAGGACAAAACTTCCAGTGCCTCAGCGCAGCTCAATGACAACACTCCTTCACTCTGGGGACCTGGTATACTTCCCACAGGCCTCAGATAAGAAGAAGATTGTCATCTGGGATGATGAAGAAGGTAGGAACTGAAGAGGCGGTAGGATAGGGGTCTCACCCTGTCACTAACATCTGACTGTCAGCAATAAGGGGGGTATAGGGGGGAGGGAGAAGGGAACTGAATGCATACTTAGCCTATTAATAGTGGAATTCATTTAAAGGCAAGTGTGGATTAAGGTGTAGCTGTTGCATCCTCTGCAAATGGCATTTTTCACTTTGGTATGGACAAATCAAAGCCATTTTCTTGCTGGAGTCATTCACAGCCCAATAGGCACAACAGGCTTAACTATTTAGGTGTTCATATTACTAATTTGGCAGTAAAAGTCATCCAGCCCTCAATCTATTAATTCAAACCACTAAATCCAATGTTGGGGACTTGGGGAGCTGTAGCTTTCTTAGTAGCTTCAGATGAAAGGCAGAAACCAGTTCTTGGGTAAGGTACCAATCCAGCACATGACACTTGCCCAATGCAGAGTAACCTGTTGCCTTTATATTTCTGTAAGATGTAGAAGGAGTACCCAAAAAAAGCCCACTCAGAAATGGAGAGAGTGTGTGTGCTTCACAAAGGCAGTGACTACATGACTACAGTATGTGCACCCTCTGCTGGACCTGGATAAATAGGCACTGCTATAGTTGGGCATTCATGGTGTTATGTTATAACAAGATGGCATGATTGGTAGATGAATATAGGAAGTGGGAAAGAAGCATGACCATGGGAATGGTCTAATCTACTACATCACATGCTTACTGCCCAACCATCTCTCAATGTGTTGTTATTAACAGGTGTGACCAAAGACACTATTGATACTTCAGCCGAAGTCTGCTGTCTGGAAATTGCACAGGCCAAGAGACTCCTGTTTTGTGGGCTGGTATCTGGCACAGTGCTGGTTTTCCCTCTGGATTCCCCCTCAGACACGATGTGCCTTCCACCCCCTGCTTCCCGTCAAAAAGTCTGCTGCTTTGGAGTGAGCCCAAAGGAGGAATGGCTGGCAGTGGCCTATGAGGACACAATCTTACTATATGATATCTACCCTGGCATGGAGCACTGCATGGTCGAGGGGCCTGATCACACCTTCGTACTTCCTCAAAAAGAAATCATTACTAGCATAGCTGTACTTTCTAACTACCGCATAGTCTACGGGACAGAGGCTGGAGAAGTGACTCTGCACCTCCTGAAAGAGTCTACCTCTGTGCCTCTGAAGTCACACGGCAGCAACATCACCTGCATAGCGGTCAGCCATGCTGAAACGCACGCTCTGATTGGCTCGCAAGATTCGGTGCAGCGCCTGTGGGACTTGAACCTTAGCCTTCTAGACCATGAAATAGACTATAAGGTAAGTCACTTTAAATTTGATAAACAAAATCTGTAAAACCTTTGTGGCAAATAGTGGAATCTTTTCAGCTCAGAAGATCAGAAGCCTCATTTATTAAGCTTGTGTACATGCAAAAAGAGGCTTGAAATGTGTGTACACTACTTCCCACGCAAACATCAGGATTAGTAAAAGAAATCTTGATGGGGGAACACTGATCCATGTGTTCACAACATTTTGGAGAAACTGGGAAATGACAACATCCGTGATCAAGTAGGGAAATGCAGTCAAACCAGCTAAATGACAACTTGCATGTATTATAATTCATATCACTGAGCTGTTATTATAATGTGCGTTGATGTGACAAACATATTACACCTCAAAAGTGTTGAATATGGTGTTCAGACTATATTTTAGCTCCCTCTTAAGAGAGACACTGTTGCATATTTGCACTGAAGAACGTTTTGGGTTTTTCATCAGTTTATATCGGCTACCTATTGTCATTTGTCAGGGAACTGGCTGACAGGTCAACAGTATCTCAGGCAGACCTCACTCCTTTGTGACCGCTGTGCTGAAAGCCATTGACCAACCCATGAGGCACTACTTCCATTTTTCATATGGTGTGGGTGTACATACATAAAATATAAAATGTTTTTGTCAACATAAAAAGGCAATGTGCATTGTCAAGTTCTCTTAATGTAACTGGAGCAATTTACTATACTCATATTGCAGTAATGACACCTAGTGAGAATGAAGCTGCTTTTTTTTAAATGTGAGCACAACATCCCATTGTGATGCCAAGATGAGACTAACAACCCTTGTGTCTCCATGGCCTGGATCAGCCTATGATTCATTCATTTTGAGGCAAAATAGCTTTGACAGGCATGATGGTGCTTTACATGGTAGCCAGCTGGTTGGTGAGGTAACTGGCTGAACCCTCAGTCTTTCACATAGCCTGTACTATTCATTGTAACAGCAATCACGTCATTACATGGACCACTCAGACCCTGGCACCTTATGTCTTTACCTGACTCTCAGAACGCAGAGGAGAGGTGTTATAATTCCGCACATGATCTTTTGCTCTCAATTGTGGAGCGCAGCCAGATACTTTTGAATGCAGGTGGCAGGGTCTCGATGTGTCAGATGGGAAGAGGCTGCTCTACCAGCCAATGAAGTGATTGCATATGTATGAGGTTGATAGATATGCGCTATATACAGTATATGGATGTTTCAGAGTCGCATTTAAGACATGTTCACGTATACACATTTGAATGGAGATTGTGATTTTTAAAAGGTAAATTGTGTAGAAGTGTGTGTAAGCCAGTTCATATAAATCTTTTTTGGCGTACTGTACATGCAGTATTTTTCTGCTTTTTTGGCATGTGCATATTTTCACACTCAAATCCACACAAAGTTTTATAAATGAGGCAACAGGTCCTCAAGATGTCTAATTGATAAACATGACTTAACTTCAAGTCTACCTTCATATCAGCAGATTATGCATTCATTTTCTGACCCAGGGTTGGTTATGCCTTTCCCAAAAACATCTGCAGTAATCAGCCTTGGGCACATGAGACACTCATGCTGAGCCAATTTAATTTTACCAATGAACCTAACACACGTCTTTGTGATGTGGGATAATGTACAGACTCCTGAGATTTGAACCAAGGAGTCTGAAACTGTGAGACATCAACACAAACCACAATAAACAAATCAAGAATGTCAAAAACAGACATGAAGGAACACCATTAGAACTAATATGTCCTAACTTTGCAAATTAACAAATGAGCTTACAACAGTCCTCCTGTGTTGACTCAAAGTCAAATCTGCCTTGGCCTAGTGGTTAAGGCCCTGGACTGTAAAGCACAATGTTTCTGGTTTGATCCTTACTACTGACTCATAAAAAGAAAATCACTTTAAACCATTCATTCCATCACCTGTATGAGCACAGAAACCAGCTGTATTATTAAAGTGAAAAAGTGGAGTAATTCTGTAAAATCCATAGAGTTTAACGTAAATTGATGTGAAGAAAAGAATTGATTGATTGATGTTAGCCAATCAGTTCATTCATTTTCAGATTAGTCTTTGGCTAAACCAGTCATTAATGAAATAATCTGGTAAGGCTTCCACATTATTTTCTTTATCTTTCTCTTTAGAAGGGATTTCCCACCATTAAACGTCTATCAACGTAACTGAAGCACTACTTTTAAAAAGCAGAGTAATACAATTTTATTGAAAAATGCAAGGATTATAGAAATGTGATAACTCGTGTGTGTGTATATATATATATATATATATATATATATATATATATATATATATATATATATATATATATCAACATAGAAGACAGGATGTAAGACAGATGAGACAAACACAACACAGAAGAGGCTGGCTTCTTGCTGGCCATTTAGACTTCAAATTAATCTTACCACAGATAAACAGATTTATGGTCCCAAGTCTTTAAGTATGGTGTCTGACGCTGTGTGCAGTTGAGTGTCATTTCTAATGTCAAATAGAGGACTCTTTTTGCATTTAATGCAGTTTAAGTTTTTGCTACATGGTCCCTAGCCCATAGTGTGGTGTGATGTCACCTTTCTCAGCTCATTGTTAGGCTGTATATTCTGCAACTTCATAGGGAAAAGTGTAACTCTGTGTTGCACGAGTGTGTAGGTGCTGGAGTTCCTTTTCTGAAGTAATGGCTGCTTCTCAGTCTTCTCAGAGTGGACTCAGTCACTGGCACATAGCCTGGCTTGGAAGAGTGGATCCCTAGTTCTGTGTTTCCAGCTCCAAGACTCTATGGAGAGTAGCTGTCATGAACTAGGAGTTCCAAGCAGTAATGAGTTCCAAATCACTTTTACAAGCTTCTTACAATAAGTCACTGGAATTTTAGCCCATTGCTACATACAGAACTGGTGTAACTAGGACAGGTTCATAGGCCTCCTCCTCTTGGCTGATTTCTTTTGATTTTCCCATTATGTCAAGCAAAGAAGCAACGAGTTTGATGGTAAACCTTAACATACATCCACATGTTGACTCGAGTTAGGCTAATCTAATTGCCTATCAGAAGCTAATTGTCTAATTGCAGGGACCCTGGGGCTGGTAGTGTTGGTACTGACATGATGATAACAAGAGTTGCTTAGCCCTTTCCCAACCCCAGAAATGGTACTCAGAGGAAATAATCCTAGTGCAGGACTTTAAAGGATCTACTGGTCATAACCTGGTAATACCTGAAGTTGGGAGATGTAGTAGTGGCAAATGTATTACTGGCAGAATGAAGAGAAACCACAAAAAGAAAAAGGTGTAAAGAGTCAGCAGAAGGTAGGCAATTGGGGCAGCAATCCTTCCAGTCAGTTAGACATTCGTTTTAGTTAGGTTCAGAAGGGCTTTATGTTTATTATTTTTTCCTTTTATTTTGTATCCTTATCTACAAATATAGTGTATAATACTGTATTGTATCATATCATTTTTCTTTTATACATTTAGGCCTCCTTAGCTTTATGGGTTTGGGACCATCTCAAGATCAAATCCAATAGTACAAAGACCCACTATTCACACCTGCACCATTTCTGTTAATAAGACATACTTGTGAGTAGTGGTGGTTAGTGCTGCTACAGTACCTCACAGATATAAGCTCCTGAGTTGAACCCCTTGTCCACACAATGGGAATGCAGATTCTGTAAGTTTTTCCTGTGCCTACGTGGATTTCTGCTTATTTACTAATTTTTTCATTCCACATCATAAAAACATTCACGTTACATTAACTGGCACCTTAATATAAGCTGGGTGTGGGTGTGTGTACCCCGTGATTTAATGCCATCTATCCAGGGTTGGTTCCCTCTTTGTGTCCTGTGCTGACAGGACTGGGACTCGGCTCTCTGAGATGCTCATCTTGAGCAGTGAATTATAAATATGATGCCCACTATTTTATTTGTGTTGTTGAGTATACTGTATTTATTAGCAAGTTAAACACTATTATAAGTTGTCAAAATCCTGTAATTGACTAACTGAAGCAGTTAGATGTTAACATATATTCAAAGTGGCTATCATATTCAGTATGTATAAGTCCCTTGCTTAAGGTCTTCATACTGTAATTCATTTCATTGTGTATTTTTTTTAGAGTTTCTTTTTTCAGGGAATCCTCTGTGCTGCATTTTCCCAGGATGATCAGTTTGTGTTTACAGGATCCCATGATAGGACAATCAAAGTCTGGCACGTAGACAATGGTAAAGATACCATTTTTTCCTGCATTCTATTAATCCATTGTTAGGGAATGAGGTAAAACACATCTTTGATGTCACCTATTTTGTGTCTTTTTATCATTCAGGTACTCTGCTGGCTGTTCAGTACGTTTATGCCTCTGTCATAAGAATCATTCCTACCTCTGAAGGCTTCACTGCCCTCACTTATCTGGGCTATGTGATTAAGGAGAAATTCTCCTGTCCCCGAAGGGTCCCACCACAGTACAACCCACTGCAGAATTTCAGGGCATCGTACACCTTGAACTCCCGTAAACCTCCCCCTGTGTATCCATCACCGTCTCCTGATCCACAGAAGAAGGTGGCCCAGCGGGATGGTGTGAGAGCATCTCAGATGTGCTATCTTCTCTAATCAATGAAACGAGAAAGTGGAAGGTACTGGATTTTTGAAAAGCAATTGGCTAGCCTTCCGGATGACCCAACAATGAAATCCATTCCTGCGTGCTTAGAAGCGAAACGAGTTGTTAAGGACATGGGTCTCAAGAAACTAACCAGTAAAAGAATATATGCTTCAAATAGCACCTTGCACTATATACCTTACAGTCATCCAGTATTTAACAAAGTGCCAAATATAATTCACTCATGTTTCTTCCATTTCTGAAATGTACAATAAAATGAATAATTCATAGTTGCATTTCAAGAGTGAATTTATGTGTGTCAAGCAGAAAGCTGCATATTGAAATTGCTTTTAGATCAAAGCAGTGTGGGCATTGATGGTCTGTTTGTTTGTAATTTCTTAAAAAAAATAAGTGTAGCATTAACTTTTATATTCCTTTTCCTCTTAAGACAGGGGTCCTCAATCATGGTCCTGGAGGGCCGCAGTGGCTGCAGGTTTTTGCTCCAACCCAATTGCTTAATAAAAACCACTTATTGCTCAAGTGATACTTCTGCTTCCCCTTAGTTGACTCACTTGTTAAGATTTTGATCCCTTATTGCTTATTTTAGTCGTAAACAGCCGTATTCTTGGTTTTTAACTGCCCAGGATACTGGGTCCTTGAGGTACTTGAGAACTCTAACCATTACACCACCATCTCTTCCCTGTTCCTGTTGTTCTTATTTAATGAATATTCAAATATCCAAGTAAAGAGATGAACTGAAATAGGTTGAAGGTATTACACTAAGTAAGACCTTGTTCACACGGGCGTTAAGTTTTTGGATAAACGAACTTGCTCTGAACGTCCTAGACGCTTATGTTGCATTTTGTGGTGGCGATCGATTGACTTCTACACCGGCGTTCGTTTGTCTCTGTCTAACGCCAGCCTGCAGCCCAAATTGTAGTTTGTGTGTTAACCTGTGGAGGCAGTGTCGGGAACTGGATATGAAAGCCCTTATCGTTTTATTTGAGGTGCCTCCTTTCAATATGGACCATTCTGCTATGTTAGATATTAATCTTCTTGTTTTAAAAATACTCGTAATACGGCGACGTAGGGAGAGAAAAAATCGCCGCCGCTACTGGGTTCATCCTCTGACTGCACAACGTCGGGTTAAAGGAAGTTTTTGTGCTTTATGAAGAAATGCGAAAATTTCCGCGCAAGTTTTTAAATTACTGTCGGATGTCGGTTTCCACTTTTGATTGTCTGCTGCAGCTGGTGCAATGTCACATTCCACGCCGATCAAGCAATATACGACTTGGTGTTAGCCCCGAAGAGTGACTACTTGTCACTTTGAGGTAAGGAAACAGTAGTCGAGTGTGCGCTTACACCGGCGTTATGCACTGAAATGCCACCCAACCCCCCCGGCACCTCCAAAGCGTAAAATAAACGCGCAGAAAACGAACTAGAAGCGGTTTCCTTGCGTTCGTTGGGTTTTGATCCGCGCTCACCGGACGCTACGAACGCAATAAAAACGCCCGATTTTAACGCCCGTGTGAACAAGGCCTAAGTCAGACAAGGGTGGTGATGCCACTTCTATGTGGTAGTTTATGTCAGAATGCAAATCAGAAGGAAAAAAGAAATCATCAACGCTGAAGAAAACTTTTGATGGCCAATGAAGCAGTGTGTGGTGCACACATCCTCCACCAGCACATCCATTTCAAAGCCTGGCGTGTCCACTGATTGACTGAAGGCCTGCCTATTTATTGATGCTTTGACCACTCAGAGCTTCATTGTTATAAAGTGCAAGTCTTGTTAGATTCACAGTATTTGCTAAGGTTTTTACACATTTCTGAAAAATGATATCAGAATAAACGTGATGACATAAACTTGTGACTCTGGTATAGGGCCCGGTTAGGCCTATGCTTACTAACCCCAGCCTATGCTGCATGTGTGCATTTTAAAATACAACTTCCTTTATTTAAATATCAATTAATTATAAACCATCACAGTAAAGGTGCCAGTGTTAAGCCGATGTAACATTATGTGACTTTTGTCATGGTGTTCGTCAGATTTGCCAGCCCCATTCGCTGATCTTGTCGTTGCACCATTTCAAATTACACAACTGAAAATTGCAGCCCATGTCATGTTTACCAAGAGAGCACCGATCATCCAGTGCAGTTGTGCTTGGCCCTTTTTTTGACAGCCAATAGCTTGTTGACTGAATGGTTAACAGCTGCAGCAATTTCAGCAACAATGTTTGCCCTTGAATTCTTTTTCCCAATCTGTTATGGTATGTAAAATACGAGGCATCAGACAGACAAGCTTCTCTTCTGTCTATAGGGTTCCAGTAACCTTCTGCTCTCTGTTTCTGAGCCCATTTTGTACCCATCTACACACTTCACCCTGAACTCCCATCTTTTTTAATTTGATGCCCAGCCACTAATGTGGCACCTTATCAAATGCTTTCTGACAGTCAAGATAAATAATATCATAAGCTCCACTTTGATCCTTTTTCTGCTTCCTCACAGAATTACAGCATCCAACCTCTGCTCCTTAGGGACAAGCTGACAGAGATGGGAGTAGATTCATACCTGATAGCATGGATCGTAGACTAACTTAAAGACAGACCTCAGTATGTGCGTCTCGGGAACTGCAGGTCTGACATGGTGGTCAGCAGCACAGGAGTGCGGCAGGGGACTGTACTTTCTCCGGTTCTATTCAGCCTATATATATCGGACCTCCAATACAACTTGGAGTCCTGCCATGTGCAAAAGTTAGCAGACGACACTGCTATTGTGGGCTGCATCAGGAGTGGGCAGGAAGAGGAGTATAGGAAACTAATCAAAGACTTTGTTAAATGGTGTGACTTAAACCATCTACAACTGAACACCAGCAAAACCAAGAAGCTGGTGGTGGGTTTTAGGAGACACAGGCCCCTCATGGACCCCATGATTATCAGAGGTGACTGTGTGCAGAGGGTGCAGATCTATAAATATCTGGGAGTGCAGCTGGATGATAAATTGGACTGGACTGCCAATACTGATGTTCTGTGCAAGAGAGGATACTTCCTTGGAAGGCTGGTGTCCTTCAACATCTGCAATAAGATGCTGCAGATGTTCTATCAGGCGGTTGTGGCGAGCGCCCTCTTCTATGCGGTGGTGTGCTGGGGAGGCAGCATAAAGAAGAGGGATGCCTCACGACTAGACAAGCTGGTGAGGAAGGCAGGCTCTATTGTAGGCATAGAGCTGGATAGATTGACATCTGTGGTAGAGCGATGGGCTCTGAGTAGGCTCCTGTCAATCATGGAGAAGCCACAGCATCCACTGAACAGGATCATCTTCAGACAGAGGAGAAGCTTCAGCAACAGACTGCTGTCACTGTCCTGCTCCACTGACAGACTGAGGAGATCGTTCCTCCCCCACACTATGCGACTCTTCAATTCCACCCAGGCGGGTAAACGTTAATATTATACAAAATTATTGTCTGTCTGTTATACCTTCATTGTTTTCACTCTTTAATTTAATATTGTTCTTTATCAGTATGCTGCTGCTGGAGTATGTGAATTTCCTCTTGGAATTAATAAAATATCTATCTATCTATCTATCTATCTATCTATCTATCTATCTATCTATCTATCTATCTATCTATCTATCTATCTATCTATCTAGTAAAACATGAAGTCCCTCTTTTGAATCCTTGCTGACTGTTCAGTAAAACTACTGTTCTTGCCATGTGTTGCTCAATTTGTCCCTTAATAATTCCTTCCATTAATTTGCCTGTGATGCACATTAAGCTTACTGGCCTATATAGTTGCTTGGATCTACCTGGTGACTCTTTTAATATAATGAGATAACATTTGCCATTTTCCAGTGCACAGCGACTACCTAAAAATATGTGTCAAGGGTTTATATATATAATCTCCTTAAAAACTCAAAGATAAATATTATCTGGTCCTGTAGATTTGTTTGATTTTAGCCTATTTAATCTAAAGAGCACTTCTCCCTCTACAATTTCTAAATCAATCAGTACCTTCTTAGTGTCTCTTTTACCTCTGGGAGGTTATCTACAAAACTTTCTCACATGTAAAGAACTGAGAAAAATATGAATTTAGAGCATCGGCTATTTCACAGTCTGTATTCTTTAATTCCCCTTTACTATTCTTGATGTACTTCACCTCTCCTTTGATTGTTGTTTTACTACAAAAGTACTGAAGAATCTCTTTTGGGCGTCTTTTGTTGTATTTGCTATGTTCCTCTCTAAGAGAGCCCATGATGGCAAGGATTCAAGACAGGATACAGTCCTGTTCATGACCGCCCATCTATTGCAGGGCCATCCCAAACAGGATTAGACTGGAATGGCAAGAAACTGAACCTGCACAGCTTTTGGGGATTTGAGAGGAATACCTTCACAGATATAGACGAAAATGGTCAAACTCCATATAGACAACATCAGAGTTCAGATTTTAAACCAGATTGCATAATTTATGATGCAGCAGCAACACTTGATGTGCTGCAGTGGTGACTAACAAAATTCTTACTGGAAAAAAGAAAAAAAAATGCATGCATACCTAATAAAAATATTGAACTGACAGCCAGTTACTTGCATGATAATTACAGGATTTTCAATCCCTGATTGTGCTTCACACCTTGAAAAGAGTAGAAGGTCCAGCAGTACCATGGCTGTTAATGCTAAACAGTGGCGCTCACATGAAGAGCTGTTCTGGAAGAATGTTAATGTGAGATCTATCCATCCATTCATTAACTATTTTCTAATATTTCTATCCAGAACAGGGCTGTGAGGAAGCTAAAGCTCACCCCGGTAAGCATTGTGTACAAATCAGAACGAATCCTTAGACAGGGTGCCATTCCATCACAGGGTTAACACACAGACACACATCAGAGTGCAACTAATTTGCAAGTCTTTAGACTGGGGGAGGAAACCGAAACACCTGGAGGAAAGCCACAGAGACACGGAGACTTGTTGTGAGGCCGCAGTGCTGCCACTAATGTGAGATCGTACACCACATTCAATGTTCTGGATTGAAAACAACAGAATATAATAAAAATCTCTGTGTCATGGTTCAGCCAGCATATTCCCCCTGGCTGGTGTTCAAAATTGTGTTTCTTGTTTGTTTTGTGTTATTTTATACCATTTATTTGTATTTAGATTTATTTTGTTTATTGTATACTTTTTTCTTTGTGTTCATTTGTCCTTGGTTTTGTCCCTTGTGTTCTGTGGTTGGCTCCCTAAGGGGTGGGGCCCCCTGCCAATCACTGCCAGGAATGGCCCTCCATCCTATTTAAGGGAGGGTTTCCCATGGTTCCTGGCGGTTCATTGAATGTGCTGGAGTCGAGAGCGTTTTGATGAGTTAATGTGCTATTGCTTTGCTTTGTTTTCCAGATTTTCGACCCTGTGCTTTGTTTTTGACTTCGCCCCTTGGATTCTGTTTTGGAACTGCGCTTTCTGATTTTTTGGGTCTCTGCTCTGTCATGACAACAATTTTTGGATTTTGGGACTGTGTCATCTGATATTTTTGAACCTCTGCTCTATTTTGACAATGATTTGGAATTCTGTATTGGGTCTTTGTTTACTGAGTGTCGCATTGCCTTTTCAGGCATCTCCTTCGTGCTCTTTGGAGCTTTGCGCTTGCACAACCATTTTGGTAAAATAAACCTTTTATTTTTATCAAGCTTTGTATACCTAGTTCAAGGTATTTTGACGGTGTTTTCCCCCTCTAGGGGTGCTTTTGAACCCAAACAACTTCACGACCCTCTAAGAACTTTTTCAGTGAGACTCTATGTGTATACAGTATATATCTTACTCTTTATACTGTATACATGAATAGGAACATGCAGATAGCCACCAGGAGACCATTCTTCCTAGAATTATCCATCCCAGAAGCTCCTAAAATATTAATCTTCTAGAAAAATATCAATTACCTAGAAGCACAACTTGGAAGGACTTATTTGCCACATACTCTCCTCCAAAAGAGAGTTTTCATTTCAGTACTTGGGCATCTACTTGATCTAACATCATGGATGGCAGCCTTCAGTCTTTTCAGAATGCTCATTATAAAATAATACAGTAAATGTAAAAAACCCACTTTGTGTTAACATGTAGTCTGATGTGGCCATGTGCTCCTTGACGGTTATAAGATGTGCTTTTCTGTAAAGGACATTGACATGGGAATAATGTGGTAATTTTCATAACAACTCATTTGCTGATTTGGCACAGAATAAGAGGATTTCCAGGTTAATTGAGGATTTGCAGAGGCAAGGGTTGAGGATTTTCTCTTTATTAAATGATCAGTTGAACCTCAAGAAGATTTGAAGGTTCCTTTATTTTACCAATGGATGTTTTAGGCTGAACTGAGACAGTATTAAACTCCATGAGTATTTATAATTCTTGGACATCTTATGGCACTCAGGTTAATCAATATATAACCATTAGTTAAGTACACGTCTTTTGTTATATCTGCCTGGACAAATAATTGCCTCAATCTTGCTGAATTCTAAAATGTCTACACTTTAAGTAAAACTTTGTTAATGTAAAACATTTCTCCTCGTACTCCAGATACCTGAAAAGTGATTATACTCACTTCTACCAAAAAGTGTTGAATGGCTGATGCTTTTCTGAATGCGCTTCTTTACATAGTACAGCATCTTAGGTAGTCAGAACTTCTCCTGACAAGTTCAAGCAAGAGGCAGAATTGCAATCCTGGATAGGACACCATTCTGTTTTAGAATACAAGAGCATTCAGTATGTGAAATCAAAGTCGTCGCTGATCCTAATCTGTCCATCTACAATGTATGAAAAAAACTGGAATATGGTGAAAATAATCATTGGAACGTAGAAGAAAACCCACATAGTCAGTGAGCCAGGCTGGTATCTGACTTCCATAAACTTAGCATCAGTTAATACTGAGTCACCATTTTTGAATTTAAGATCAACAAGAGGAGTTTAGTTGTCTTCTGCACCAGTAGCCTCCCTGTACATTTAACCCTAGCTGTGATTGACCCTTAAGAGACTGAGGTGGAGCTAAATAAATAACCCCGCCCCCTTGATGCCATCTAAAATCCCACTGCTGTCACCACAAATTCCATTTATCCAAACAATAATTGAAAGTCTCACATTAAAATTCTTTTCTCCTTCTGGAATAATACATTCACAGGGTCTCTGGTGCCGGTGCTGTCATGGCATCCCTTAATGATCCAGTCTTGATAGATCCTTGAAAGGGACTGTCACCTATCGGGAGGTATACCTGAGGCTTTTCCTTTTTTTCTCATTTGATATCAAAGTAAGCTGAGAGATCTGGACAGAAGCCAGCACAATCATGAAAATCTGTGGAGAAAAGGCAAGAGACATTTTTCATGCCATGGACACACAAATGAGTATGCACAGTTTGTACACTGGTTATTTTACTCTTGGAGTTGTAGAGACCCCGCTAATGGTATCTGTTCACCACACAGGTATAGCTGTGTGACTTACTTCCAGAACAAACAAACCCAGGGTGATCCCACCAAGTGCCAGCAGGTTCTGCCGTCCCCACACCACCACTTTGTCTAAGCAGCCTTCTACGTAGATCTTATCGATCAGGTCCCAATCCCTTTGACTCTGAACTCCATAGCCACACATTGTGTTGATCACTGTCTGTGAAAGAAAATAAGAATGTTTTGGTGTGGGTTTGACCTTTTTAATTCACATTTTTTTTATAAAATAATGAAGAGACTTACAGTTTGTCTCAATTGCTTTGGCACAGTTCCCACAAATTGTAAATAAAATGGATTCAAAAAGTATTCCAACCCCTTCGCTTTCTGCACACTTTCTTGTGTTGTAGATTTAATTTCAAATGAACACATGCTGCACATCAATCCACACTCAATAACCCATCATGACAAAGTGAAAACATGTTTTAGGAAAGGTTGTCAAATGTATTAAAAATCCAAAACTGCAAATTCGAATTCATGAATGTATTCAGATCCATAATTCATTACTTTGTAGAAGCTCCTTTGGCAGCAGTTATAGCTGTGAGTCTTCTTGAGTAAGTCTCTTGAAACATTGCCCACCTGGATATGGTTACTTTGGTCCATTCTTTCCTCTCAAGCTCCATTACATTAGACTGAAGTTGCTTGTAAACTGCCGTGTTTAGGTCTCTCTATAGGTGTTCTATAAGGTCAAAGTCTGGACTTTGGCTGCAGCTACTCAATATTGGTGTCAAATGCCAATCCATCCTGTATGGTTTATCATGCTGAAAGGTGAATTGTTGCCCCAGTCTGAGGTTTTGTGCACTCTGGAGCAGGTTTACTTCAAGAACCTCTCAGTATTTGGTTGCATTCATTCTTCCCTCAATTCTTAACCAGTCTCTGCGTCCCTTCTACTGACAAGAACCCCCCATAGTCGATAGATAGATAGATAGATAGATAGATAGATAGATACTTTATTAATCCCAAGGGGAAATTCACATAATCAAGCAGCAGTATACTGATACAAAGAAACAATATTAAATTAAATAGTAATAAAAATGAAAAGAATTAAAATAAAATTAATGTTCGCATTTACTCCCCTGGGTGGAATTGAAGAGTCGCATAGTGTGGGGAGGAACGATCTCCTCAGTCTGTCAGTGGAGCAGGACAGTGACAAAAGTCTGTCACTGAAGCTACTCCTCTGCCTGGAGATGACACTGTTAAGTGGATGCAGTGGATTCTTCATGATTGACAGGAGTTTGCTTAGTGCCCGTCGCTCTGCCACAGATGTTAAACTGTCCAACTTTAATCCTACAATAGAGCCTGCCTTCTTAACAAGTTTGTCCAGGCGTGAGGCGTCTTTCATCTTTATGCTACCACCCCAGCACACCACCGCGTAGAAGAGGGCACTCGCCACAACCGTCTGGTAGAACATCTGCAGCATCTTACTGCAGATGTTGAAGGATGCCAACCTTCTCAGAAAGTATAGTCTGCTCTGACCTTTCTTACATAGAGCATCAGTATTGGCAGTCCAGTCCAATTTGTCATCCAGCTGCACTCCCAGATATTTAAAGGTCTGCACCCTCTGCACACAGTCACCTCTGATGATCACAGGGTCCATGAGGGGCCTAGGCCTCCTAAAATCCACCACCAGCTCCTTGGTCTTGCTGGTGTTAAGGTGTAAGTGGTTTGAGTCGCACCATTTAACAAAGTCTTTGATTAACTTTCTGTACTCCTCCTCCTGCCCACTCCTGATTCAGCCCACAATAGCAGTGTCATCAGCAAACTTTTGCACGTGGCAGGACTCCGAGTCATATTGGAAGTCTGATGTATATAGATTGAACAGGACCGGAGAAAGTACAGTCCCCTGCGGCACCCCTGTATTGCTGCACACAATGTCAGACCTGCAGTTCCCAAGACACACATATTGAGGTCTGTCTGTAAGATAGTCCACAATCCATGCCACAAGGTGTGAATCTACTCCCATCTCAGTCAGCTTATCCCTAAGGAGCAGAGGTTGGATGGTGTTGAAGGCGCTAGAGAAGTCCAAAAACATAATTCTTCCAGCACCACTGCCTCTGTCCAGGTGGGAGAGGGATCGATGAAGCATATAGATGATGGCATCCTCCGCTCCCACCTTCTCCTGGTATGCGAACTGCAGAGGGTCGAGGGCGTGACGGACCTGTGGCCTCAGGTGGTGAAGCAGCAGCCGCTCCATGGTCTTCATCAGATGTGACGTCAGAGCAACAGGCCGGAAGTCATTCAGCTCACTAGGACGTGATACCTTTGGGACAGGAGTGATACAAGATGTTTTCCAAAGCCTTGGGACTCTCCCCTGTTCCAGGCTCAGGTTGAAGATGCGCTGTAGAGGACTCCCCAGTTCCAATGCACAGGCCTTCAGCAATCGTGGCAATACACCATCTGGACCCGCTGCTTTGCTGGCACAAAGTCTTTTCAAAGTCTGACGCAGTCGCACCACTGTGCTTCACTGTGAGGATGGTTTTAGGTTGGGCGATGCGCAGTACCTGGAGTTCAGCCCTAAGAGGTTAATCTTTTTCTCATAAGACCAGAGAATGTTTTCTTGGTGCTCTCATAATCCTTTAAATGCCACCTGGCAAATACAAAGAATGTGTTAGCCACTCCACCATAAAACCCTGTTTGGTGGAGTGCTTACAAGATGGTCGTCCTTCCAACAGGTTCTCCCACCTCAACAGAGGATTTCTGAGGCTCTGTCAGAGTGACAATTGAATTTTTGGTTAATTCCTCGACCAAAGCACTTCTTTCCCAGTTAATTCTGGTTTGGGTTGCCCATACTCTTTGTCTCCTCCGTTTTGATTTCCGTCTGTCTTTGACCACCATTCTTGCATACATGTTTCATCACCTGGGGCCTCATGTATAAACGGTTTGTACGCACATAAATGTTGCGTTTCCTCACACACTTTGAGATGTATAAACACTAAACTTGTCGTAAAGCCACGCATAGTGTCACGGTAGCCCACATAACCTTTCACAGCGTCAAAGCAGTGCTACTATCTTTGTGTCATTCTCCTTTCTTTTTCATATTCGCATCAATGACACGGGATTGATCAAATTCACAGAAATTAATTGCATGTTGTTTACAAATTTCATTCATTTGATTGTAATCATTCTGTATCAATATAATGGTGCATGGAATGGCCAAACTATTCCAACTACCATAGCTTTTTTAGCTTTGTTAGAAGACATCGCAAATTTAAAGAATTAGAAAAGAGTGCGTATTTATAGATGATGATAATGACTGATGGCTTCTAAGTCGATTTCGTTTTTGATTTCCAAGAACTATCCTCTTGGAGTTGTGTGCTGAAATGGCGCCATCTTTATTAAGGCAGACTTTGAGGAATTGTGCTTTATCTGCTCCTTTGCAAGTTCTGTCCACTCTCGGATTTTTAGCAACAGGAGCTTTTCAATGTGAACTTGCTGACCAAACAAGTATTTCACAAACATCACCGAGTCGCGTCATGACAGCTGTATAGGATGGTATTATCTGCTTGTCGTCCAGATATACAAGATTTCCTTACACTGTGTTTGAACTGCGAAACATCAAAGCTCAATTCGCGGTTGGTTATCCAAATGTAATCGGAGCGGTCAGCTGCTATTGCAACGGCGCTGGACAAGTTACATCAGCCAGGTATGAATCACCAAATGAATGAGCTGGCATTGCAACATATATAGCTGGAGAGCCTATGAAAACGGCAGCTCCGTACAGATGCAGGTGTTTTCTCCAACAAGTGCCGCAAAAGGCATGCAGTTTTTTTAAAGATATAGCAAGTCACCTCAAATCCGTTGTGGCGCTCCGCTCTGTCGCTACACTATAAAGGCGCTTATGTAAATAGAATGCATTTGCACTATTAAAGTGCTGCTGTATATCCAACAGAAAGTGTGTCGCAGCTTGCCAGTACTTGAAGAGATGTGATATGATGAACCTGACCCTGATCCACTAAACGAGCAGCATTACAACTTCATTTGAATATAATTAGCGGAATGTAAAAACAGGTAATGAGATACAGCATTTATTTTATAACCAATTCATATAAATAGTTCTAAATATCACATAGTACAGCCCTTATATTCCTTAGATCACTGGCCACATCTCTTACAGCATCCACTATTGCATTTTGTTACTCTAGAACAGCGTGCCTCAGCACACAGCCTTACGGTAGCCCAGCGGTTTCCGATGCAGAGCTGTGTGCGCAGTCAGTGCCCGAAGACGTGCTCTGCACGGTAGCACCATCATGTCATCGGCACGGGGGTCAGCTTTTGCCAACAGAGTGTGATTACAACTGAACACCAGCAAAACCAAGGACCTGGTGGTGGATTTTAGGAGGACCAGGCCCCTCATGGACCCCGTGATTATCAGAGGTGACTGTGTGCAAAGGGTACAGACCTATAAATACTTGGGAGTGCAGCTGGATGATAAATTGGACTGGACTGGCAATACTGATGCTCTGTGCAAAAGAGGACAGAACCAACTATACTTCCTTAGAAGGCTGGCGTCCTTCAACCTCTGCAATAAGATGCTGCAGATGTTCTATCAGACGGTTGTGGTGAGCGACCTCTTCTACACGGTGGTGTGCTGGGGAGGCAGCATAAAGAAGAAGGACGCCTCACACCTGGACAAACTGGTGAGGAAGGCAGGCTCTATTGTAGGCATGGAGCTGAACAGTTTGACATCCGTGGCAGAGCGACGGGCGCTGAGCAGGTTCCTGTCAATAACGGAAAATCCACTGCATCCACTAAATAGTATCATCACCAGACAGAGGAGCAGCTTCAGCGACAGACTGCTGTCACTGTCCTGCTCCACTGACAGACTGAGGAGATCGTTCCTCCCCTGCACTATGCGACTCTTCATTTCCACACTATACAAAGTTATTGTCTGTTATACCTGCATTTTTACCACTCTTTAATTTAATATTGTTTTTTATCAGTATGCTGCTGCTGGAGTATGTGAATTTCCCCTTAGGATTAATAAAGTCTATGGTGGGCTGGCACCCTGCCCAGGGTTTGTTTCCTGACTTGTGGCCTGTGTTGGCTGGGATTGGCTCCAGCAGACCCCTGTGACCCTGTAGTTAGGTTATAGCGGGTTGGGCTAATGGATGGATGGATGGATTTAAAAATATCTATTTTTAGAAAGTCGTATAATGTTTTTTTTTTACAAAAACTAAAAGGGCGAACAACATACTGTTCTGCACACCACCAGACTACCTATGTGCTCTAATCACACTTATCAATGCTTGCAATGGCTAAAAAAGTAAGGGCGTACATTAACCACTTTCATTCTATCTATCTATCTATCTATCTATCTATCTATCTATCTATCTATCTATCTATCTATCTATCTATCTATCTATCTATCTATCTATCTATCTAATTGCAGACTGCAGTACCTACGAGGTCAGTCATGTAATGCCCCAATATCATGAAATGCCCTCAACGTCAGTCACGTAACACCCATCACATTAGACTATGATTAACATTAGAGCCCCATTACACTATGGTTAAGATTAGGATTGTAGGAGGGTTATCTGAGTCAAAGGGCGTTTTGAGACTGACGTTGTGGGCATTACCTGATCTATGTCATAGGTATTGCAAGCTGCAGCTAGACCCTTCTTCCTTTTGTAATATTGTCTGAAACAGAATAAACGGACTGGGGGATGCGACTCGCCTTTTCACATCGACTGTGACATCGGATCACTTCTTTTTTTTTATTGTGGTCAATGTGCGAGTTTCTGAACTTGAACTTTTAAGTGTCTCCGCCACGCTTTTGTTGCTTATACCACTGCCTAAGCCAACACATTGTACGTTTTTACTTGCCTCTGCTGTGCATTCGCTGGAATTCTTCTTTTTTTCATGTGCTTTTGCCATTGTCTTTTATCACTGAACGGAAGGGGCTATTTATATTTCTTTGCATATTAAAATATGCTTAATTATGGGAGGAGTCGGGATGGGGTGGCAGGCGTGTGCGTTAGTTTTCATGCTGACCGGGACAAGTGAGTGGAAGTTGGCTTACGCATGGTTTTGTGCATCTGGATTTTTTTCCTGCCTGCGCAGATTTCCACTTTTGTTTGTACACTATGTTTTTGTGTAAATTCTATGCATGGCATTATACATGATGAGCCGGTCTTGCTTTTAACTTGTAATAAACACTTTGCTGTATACAATTGAAACAGAACTGGAAGCAAATGAAACCCTCCATGTTTGTGTTTGTGGATGAAACTGGCCAAGGGCAGAAAGGCAGGTGAAAATGTCATAGGCCACCATACTACAGTGGAGAATCATGCAGTGTTGAAGTTGTGTCTTTGACATGAATAATGTTCAATTTACTAAAAAAAATATTAGTCAATATCACTGAGAAAGTAGAGGAATAGTGTAATTTGGAGTTTTGGAGTTAAAAAGCAAGCTGACAGTACACACTGACGGCAATATGTCAAAGCATTTTAACTGTCATGGTTTAGACAATGATGAAGGTCACTCATTTTCTACCCTGCTTAGTCCTGAACAGGGTTGCAGGGGTCTGCTGGAGCCTATCTCAGCTAACATAGGGAGCAATGCAGGAACAAACCACAGACAGGACGCCAGTCCATCAGAGGGCGAACACACATACAGCCCAACCACACAATTTCGGATCACGAAAGTGCTTTTCATTTTGGTGAAAACCTGCCAGTAAAGCATTATAAAAAAAAGTTGGGGGACGCAGACTTGTGCTGAGCATATTTCGATCACTTTTTTGATCCAAGATGCCTTTTAACAAAACACCTCCTAAAGTAGAAGTACCCAGTTTGCTTAACACCAAATTCAGTGACACTCTCAAGTTTGCTCATTCACTGCCAGTGCTGCAATTTGAGTCAATACTCCTGAAGCCCATTGGTTAATCCCTCAGCCACTTAGCCATCCCAGGTCTCCACACTCAGTTGCCCCTTACCTCCTCTTTTTCAGGAATGCAGCAGGAGAAGGGGACCCCACAGCGCTCCAGGCTTGGATTTGAGGTGTCACAGTGGAAGTACACATTTGCAGACCAGTCCCTTAATGACTTACTCCCACAACACTGGAACTAGATCAAAATAAACAGGGTGTTGTTAGTGGTACCCATGGGTAGTTCATTGCTCTTTCACCCTCAGCACCATCCACAGCTGTTCATTTCTGTCTTGTCTGGAGCTCCTCAAAAATAGAAATGGGACATCTGCGAACACGCACTGCGTCTGACATAGTCATAAAAGTCCTTGGAGACCCACAACAGAAAAATCAAATTGTAAGTCTGCTACATTGGCATCCAGTGGAAAGAAATGAAATCAGTCAAGCTGCTCCAGTGAACACCGTGGCCCTGTCAACTGGAGCCAAAGAATTTAGGAAGTTTGTGAAATCTATCTACAGTGTCTTATCTCCAAAAGAAAAACAAAACACATACAGTATTTAGTATGCATGTCTTGGCCACCGCTTGGTGTAAGGTAACCTGGGATGCAATTTAAAAAAATCGAGAGTGGTCTCCTCTAGAATTTCTCATATACTCAGATATGGGGATGGATATTTGAGGAGTAAATCGCAAGACAATGATTATATTTTTATAGTATGTACATTAAAGAACCATCAACAACAAATTAAATCAAATTAATAATACATTGAGCAATTATTATAAAAGTAAAGTGGAATAAATCGGACTCTGCAGGTGCATGAATAAAAAAGTACCACTTCTGGTTAGCGGAAATAGCCCAAACGTTGAGAGATATCTACAACCTAAGTGAAAGCATACTCAAGTTATCGTGTTTATTTACACACACTCGCAAATGCAAACACACACACACGCACGCACACACCCCCCCACACAGACAGACAGACAGACAGACACAATTCAGGGACGTCTAAAGAACTGAGATTCATCAAAATCTCAAAATCGAGTTTTTGGACCATGACAATACTTTCCCTATACTTTGTATACAAGATAATAAAAAATCTACAAAAATAACAGATAACAAAAGAAATGTACTTAGGTGGGTGTCACAGGTTTTTAATAATTTTGCCTTTGATAACAGCTGTCTGCTACAAACTTAAGATATGTTTGAGGACAAGAAAAGGGAAAATGCAAAATGCTGGGTTCATTTCCAACATACACAATCTTCATTGTACATTCTCAAGATAGGATGGTGTAAATTGGAGACTTTGTTTTCTTTTAATTATTCATCCATCCATTATCCAACCCGCTATATATCCTAACACAGGATCATGGGGGTCTGCTGGAACCAATCCCAGCCAGCACAAGGCGCAAGGCAAGAACAAATCCCGGAGCAGGGCACCAGCCCACCACAGGACACACACACACACCAGGGACAATTTAGGATCACCAATGCACCTAACCTGCATGTCTTTGGACAGTGGGAGGAAACTGGAGCACCTGGAGAAAACCCATGTAGAAACAGGGAGAACATGCAAAGTTCACGCAGGGGTGACCCGGGAAGTGCCACCATGCCTACTGGTTACAGTTGGCTATAAATATATATGGCCAGTATGTATATATATATATATATATATATATATATATATATATATATATATATATATATATATATATATATATACACTGTGAGTGGAAAAAACACACCAAAATGTTTTTCATCACATCTTCAACAATAGTCGGCCGATTTTGATAAAATTTGGAACATTGTATAAACTTGTGTCAAAGCCTGGTCAAAGCAGTATAAGATCTTACTTATTTATAAATTTGGTTGCCATGGATACGTGCGAACGCAGATGATAAAGTTTGACCCTTGCTAAATTTCGAATCTGGGGTTTGATGCAAGACCGCGTCTACCAGACTCCAATACGAGACATCGAGGACCTGAAGCAACGCCTCATCTCTGTCTGGGCTGAACTGAAACAGAGTGTTGTTGACAAGGCAATTGATCAGTGGAGACCAAGGCTGAGGGCTTGTGTTTGTGCCAAGGGAAAGCACTTCGAACAACTTCTTTAATAAATCATAAAACACTTATTAAAATTACTGTTCCACATCTTGTTGATAACTTTGAATGTAAAGGTAATCTCATTTTATTTATGTCAAAACACGCAGACTTAAGTTCAATAAGCTAGTGCAGCGATGTTGTTCGTTTGATGTGAGTAATTAATACAACTGTTGTTGGAAAACATATTACATAAACTTTGTATCAAACATTAAGTAAATCAGCCGACTATTGTTGAAGATGTGATGAAAAACATTTTGGTGTGTTTTTTTTCCACTCACAGTGTATATATATATATATATATATATATATATAATTTCCTTGTTTTCCTCATATATCCCCAAAACACAAGTTGCCTAACAAATCTAAAGTGGCCTGACTGCTGTATGGTCAACTGACAATCTGACTCTTTGCATTTCCAGTTCTGTGCCCACCAATGACTCCCTGCATCCATCTACTCAAAAAACTGGCTTCAGAAAATGAGCGAACAGATTATCTGCATAATTCAGAATCAAAGAAGACAATCATTTAGCCAGAAGTTACCTTTTTCTGGATGAAATCTATGAGATTGTCCAAGTCCAAATCATTTCTGTAAGTTGAAATTCCTCTTTTCACTAAAGCTTCAGACCTTTCCATCACCTGGCAAGTAATTAAGGAATTGATGTTAGGCAGTGAGTAAAAATGACCACTGGAGGAGCTGCTGAGCTGACCTGATCTCTTTACTGGTAGAATTTAAGTGCCAGCCAACTGAAAAAGGGACAAGATGAGCTTTAGTGCATGCTAATTTTTTCTCCCATTTATCTTATTTACTCTAAGCTAAATTTAAACACTGCAATCCTAGGTGAGCTACTTTGAAGTGGTTGCACCTTCAGACAAAAAGAATGACAAAAAAGACAAACAATATGGAAAATATTTTTTAAAGCTTACCAAATCACTGAATATAAAGCCAAGCACGGCAGCTGTTATTTGCAGGATAAGCACAACCGCCATTATGCCAGCAAACTGTTGAAAAGACATAAATAAAAATATCAGGATAAATTCCAGAATTATGACATTGTGAATTGTAATAAGTGAGTTAAAAAAAAGAAAAGAACAAAAACGTTGCTTGACTAATAATTGCTTTGGCAGTAAAAAGTGGTATCTAATTAAGACATCAAGTAGGAACAAAATCCTGAAGACACTGCAACCCATCAGGACTGAACGTGAGGACCCCTAATGTATCAGTTGTGCCCTACATACGGAATATAAGCGCCAGGGTTGTTGCCAAGAAATGGTCTGCAATTTACCCAAAAATAAGGGAAAGACTCTCTTGGGGAAGATTTAAAAGCAAAAGCCCTTTCTTTAAAAATTTCCGGTTCACAATTAAGCATTCAAGACTTTACTAGCTGCGTGTTGTCTTACGGACAAAAGACAACCTGAAGACGCCTTAGCACTTTTACTGTATTTGTGAACTTAGAGAGGCGTCAGCTAACTCTTAAGAATTACCAGGGCAGAGGACATGGACCCACTTGTGGTTGCTGCCCACTGGCAATACCACATCTTAGCTGTACCGCTGGCATATGAGTCCTATTTGTCTCAAGAAAATACCTCCAGATACACAATGTTTTAGTGAAAACTTCAAGCCTTGCTCTCTGTTGTTGAGGTGTTTTACTTCCACGTTGTTGAGCTGTGGCGACTGCTTCGTTTCGACGTTGTTGCTGTTCATTTGTGTCATTAGCACGGTGCATTGTCGCACAGCAGTGTTTGCTGCACACAGGTCTTTCATAGTAAGTGCTGTGGTTGAGTGTGAGCAGAGCGGACAGCTCCATATACCCCCACACACACACACATATACACACACAAAGATCTTTTGTTTATATATGTCAAATGGTTTGTTCCAGCAAATAAAGTTTGTTTGATTAATTTATCCTTTCTTGTCCTGTGATTTCATTTTCTGGTTAACGTCCTGTTGCATATGTGCACATAGGGTACAGCTTAAAGCAGTGGTTCTCAACCTTTTTTTTGGCCATGTCCCTCCTTAGGCCTCTCTAAAATCATGATGTCTCCCACTGTAACATATACCTTATTCTTATAATTACCTTTTGAAAAAGTGAACTCCTACTCACATGGAGGAAGCCCATAATGTCTTTAATTTGGTCTAAACAAGCTTCCAAAGAACATGGAAACAAAAGAGGGAAAGGATAGTTGAAGTACTGACAAAGAAATCACTAAGAAATTTGTTAAAACAAATCATATAATATGAAGTAATATGAAAATACAGCAAATACAGTTTTGAAAATATATAAGAGACGTGATATTCATAAATATAAAATAACTTTAATGACAGCTTTTTCTGTAATATTTTGATCATTTTATATTTTTGCTATATTGCAAAATTTTATAATCATTGTTACAATTCATGTTTTAATGGTAAAAACAAGTAGAAAAACCCAAGTCGGTTATAAAATCATAAATTAAAGGGTTCTTCACCTTCCCTTCTATATTTATATAAATATAGAAATGTCTCTGTAAAAAATAAAAATACAAATTATTTGTCTATTTTTTCTATCATTTTTAACAGTGAATTTCTGTTTTTTCATTTTATAAATTGTTTAACATACCTAAATTCTCGAATTGCCCCCCTAAAAAAAAACGTTGGGAATCACCAGCTTAAAGACTTCAGTGATTGTAACTTTCTGCCGAGACATGAGGTGGTGCTGTGCAATAACGTTCTCTATTCTCCTCCCTCTGCCAAAAGGAAGACTGACACTATTCCACCTATGATGTCACTTCTGGGATCCGACCACCTAGTCCCGCCTCTTCTTCTCAGAATGCCTCGTAAATCAAAGCAGTGCCATCTTCAGGAGTCTGACTAGGAACTACGGGAAGACTCAACATTTTTGCACATTTACACACTTTTTTTCAGATATTATGTGCATTTAAATATACAGTGTTGGCCAAAAGGTGCCCCCAACTACTTTCTTTGTGCTTGTATCTTTATAGTCCTCAAAAATATTAATTTGGAGATTTATGGCAAGTTAATTGAGCCAGGAAGATCTGGATGAGACATGTCTGCAAGTTATAGGTATGCTAGTTATTATGAAGTAATGAAAGTATTCGAGATTTGACTCATGAGAGCAGACAGTCTTGTTAGTGACAGGCTCGGACATTGTATGGCTTGTAATGTTGTATCTTGGACAAAGACAACCATAAACCCATAGAAGCAACTTACGATTTTCAGTAAAATTGAGGTGTCCCTCAGTGCTCCTAGGCAGCCAAAAAAGGTGATGACAAACATTAAGGAACCAATGACTATAAGCATCAGGGCAGGGTCAGTGGTCAGCAGGTCCACGATACCTGGTAAACAAAATGCATAGAAATCTGCACATGAGAACATTAGAACAGCAAAAAGCGAGCCAATTCTATTCAGCTTCATTCTCCAAAATAACATCAACTTGAATTTTGAAAATTCCTAAAGTCCTACACCTGGTAATTTATTCCATGTGTTTATGGTTCTTTGCATGAAGAAAACGTTTCCAACATGTGTGTGAATTTTGCACTTAATGAGTTTCCAGATGTTTCGCTGTGTTCTTCCTGAAGAATTTATTTTAAACTAACAAATGGGATCCACTGAATTAATTAAATCATGTCATTTCTTAATCTCTTTTTCCTTAAATTAAAAGGTTCAACTCCTTCAGTCTCCTCTAATAGTTCATACCCCTTAGTAGCAAAATCACCCCAGTCACTCATCTCTGGACATTCTCCATCACTGTTATGTTCTTTCTGTGATAACGAGACCGAATGCGTTGTGACGGATGGCCGGGCCCCATGCCCGACCGGGGCGCCCCTGCAGCATATGTACGAAGGGTAGCAAGCATGCGAAACACAACATCTCCCCCTGGATCGCTAGATGGCAGCCTCCCTGGGTTGCAACGGTGCCTCAGACTCCCGCAGGGCTTCATGGAGGATGGAGTTTTGTGTGTGAGTTCAGTGTCATGGTCATGGGAATCAGAAGATGTGTAAATGATTGCATGAAACCTTGAAGAAGCTGAAGCGATCCACACATCGACAGGCCACAAAGCAAAAATGCCAGAGCATTCCCTATAAAGAGCTGTGAATTTTAAAGATCTGAATTTGGTGCAAACACAACCATTTCAGTTATGGGATGGTTAAAGGACATAAGTGCTTTCCTCTAGAATTGCACCTTATTTTATTTGTAATGTCTCACCCATCTGGCGATATATCTTGCTTGTGTAAATAAATAAATAAATATGTCTGTGTCACAGTGGTAGGTGGTGCTGCCATGTGGCTATGGAGCAGTGGGCTCAAATGTAGGCCTGTTTGGAGTTTCTGTGTTCTCCCTGTATTACTGTGGGTTTCTGAACAAAATGTAATTTTTCTCCAGTATCTCAAAGACTTGTATATTAGACTCACTGGTGACTTTTATCAGATCCATTCTGAATGAGTGTGGGATGTAAAATGAGTGGACTGGCACTCCAGCTGGGGTGTGTTTGGTGCTGCCAGGTAGACCGCAGGCTGCAGTCCTGAAACTGGATAAGTGGGTTCAGTAAACGACTATTTGTCAGGATCTGCCCAGTCTAAACACACTTTGGTTGCTGTCAGCATACTGTTTTCATGCAATTGGTCTTCAACTTTAAGTGTGACCAGAATTTACATGAAATTATGTAGGAATGAGCTAAGACTTCCTAGTCTATAATTAGTGGGATATGGTTGTCTCCCTTCTTGTGGACTGCAGGCCTCTTTGTAATGCTGGCTTCATTTCTTTTAGGCTGATGAGTTTTTTGGTGTTCAGTTCACTTATTGCCTGAAGTACACTTTACATTTCCATTTCAAAATTCTTAAGCAACGTTCAACATTTTGTTTGAACCAATAAACACTAAGAAAACCATTGATTTATTATCAATTTGTATAAGTGGGGAAACTGTAAGTGAAATGCTCAAATCATGCTACTTCAGAGACAAAAAAAAATTAATCAGAATTTGGTTTTAATAGGCAGTATGGACTCTAAGCCCAAAGGTTGTGAAGTCAATCCCCACCTGTGACTCATGGTGTGACCCTGAGCAAGTCAAGTCACCTGTCTGTGCTTTTAATGTAAAAGCTAACCGTAGACATCTGTACTTGTAAAGTTCCTTTGGGAAGTGCTCTGCTACAGAAAGGTGCCATATAAAGCAATGTTCTTTATTTTTTTTTAGGAATTAATAAAGATGAGATAGGAAATCTAAAACACTTTATTCCTTGCTAATACATTTTCCCATAGAAAACAGACAATGTTAAGCAATACTGTAATCACGAGCAAATGTGTGTGTGGCGGGGTCAGAGGTGTGTCACGCGATGATATCTTAGCTCTACAGAACTCACACTTACCTCCCTCTTTGGCCAATTTTGCGTAGATTCCTACAGCAATGAGCAACGCACTGGCCACCTGTGAATAAAAAAATGTAAAACAATGGTAAACATACTCCAAATATTCCATACTTCTGAACAGGGAAAAGTGCAATAGGAATTAATGTAAAAAAGAGTTTATAAAAATATGAGTAAGACAGATAGAGAGAGAGAGTAACTGTAAAAGGTGCCATTATACAACACTGAATCACAATGGATTTAATTTGCCTTTTTTGACACTGATTAACAGAAAAACACTCTTTAACATCAAACTGAAAACAGATCTCTGCAAAGTGGTCAAAATTAATTACAAATGTAAAGTATGTAAAATTCCAAGGGCATGAATACTTTTTACAATCACTGTAGATAGATTTATTCACTATATTTTGGCCTACTTTTCATCACTCTGCGCACGAGGACTGCATCTACCTTGCCCTGGTCTTACAATACACAATACACTTGTTCCTAAGTCAGTCTCTTAAAGCAGAACATTAATAGAAATCTCCCATTGGTTGAGCGAGTCACTAAAATATATTTGGCACCCTGTCATGAGATGTGACTTCAGGTTTTTTAAAAGTAGACCAAGTTGGCTTTAATTTTTTTTACTTTATTGTTATAAGGCACCTTCAACCATAATGATTATAAAACTTTGAGTGTATACATATAATAATAATTATAATAATTCTTAATATTTATATAGCGCTTCTTCTCACTACTCAAAGCACATTACATACTTTACATAGTGAGTGTGGAGCCATTTTAACCACCACTAATGTGTAGCATCCACCTGAATGATGCAATGGCAGCCATTTTGCATCAGAATGCTCACCAAAAATTAGCTGTTAGATGGTGAAGGGGTGCGATGGATAACTAGCCAATTCGAAACAGAAGATGATTAGGGGGGCAAAATGACAAGGCCATGGAGGGCCGTTTCACCAGGACATTGAGATACACCATTCTGTTTATGAAGGATACCCAGGGATCTTTTATGACAGCCTGACAGCCAGGATCTCAGTTTTATGTCTCATCAGAAGGATGGCACCATTTCTATAGCACAGTGTCCACATCACTGCAATGGAACATTGAGATCCACATTCAGACCACAGAGTAAGTGCTACCTGCTGGCCACACCAACGCCTCTTTCAGCAGTAACCTGAGCTTTCCTTGTTACAGTAACATCTGCATATGTCTGTACGATAGATAGATAGATAGATAGATAGATAGATAGATAGATAGATAGATAGATAGATAGATAGATAGATAGATAGATAGATAGATAGATAGATAAAAAGGGAACTATGTGAGATAGATAGATAGATAGATAGATAGATAGATAGATAGATAGATAGATAGATAGATAGATAGATAGATAGATAGATAGATATCCACATACTATTGATACATAGATAGATGCTAAACCAGGCCTTTGAAATACTATTGACAATATCAGTTGGGTGTTTCCAATTAAACATTGTACATGTTTGTAAAGAAATTGTAAAGAGCCTTCATGGACTGCGACGCATCAGAGAATGTTATATAATGCCAATGTCACATTACGCAACTTCAAATCCTAGGGTACCTCAAACCCGATGACTGCTCTTGTCACCACACCATGTCAAACTACATGACTAATAATCATTATCATTAGCCATATCACATTAAGTAACTACTCCTAATGAGTAGTTACTCATTAGAATGCTCCTAATGAGATGATGGATGGTGCCCTGGGGGATCTTCTCCCAGATCTGGACGAGGGCATTATTGAGCTCCTGGATAGTCTGAGGTCCAACCTGGCATTGTCGGATGTACTGAAACATAATGTCCCAGAGGTGTTCCTTCATCCTCCTGGAACTGCCTGCATAATCTCACCACATGAGGCCAGGAGGAACCCAGGACCCACTGCACCAGCATAGGGTCTGACAATGGGCCCAAGGATTTCAACCCAATGCCTAATTACAGTCAAGGTTCCGTTGTCTAGCCTGTAGAGGTCTGGGCATCCCTCCGTTAATGTGCAGTCCCCACCCCCCCGACCATCACTGACCCACCACCAAACCGGTCATGCTGAACGATGTTACAGGCAGCATAATGTTCTCCATGGCTTCTCCAGACCCTTTCACGTCTGTCACATGTGCTCAGGGTAAACCTGCTTTCATCTGTGAAAAGCACAGGGCGTCAGTGGTGGACCTGCCAATTCTGGTATAATATGGCAAATGTCAATTGAGCTCCATGGGCAGTGAGCACTGGGTCCACTACAGGATGTCAGGCCACCCTCATGAAGTCTGTTTCTGGTTGTTTGGTCAGAGACATTCACACCAGTGGCCTGCCGGAGGTCATTTTGTAAGTCTCTGGTATCACTCATTCTGTTCCTCCTCACCCAAAGGAGCAGATACCGTTCCTGCTGATGGGTTAAGTACCTTCTACGGCCCTGTCCAGCTCTCCTAGACTAACTGCCTATCTCCTGGAATCTCCTCCATGCCCTTGAAATTGTGCTGGGAGAGATAGCAAACCTTCTGGCAATGGTACATATTGATGTGCCATCCTGGAGAGGTTGGAGTACCTATGAAACCTCTGTAGGGTACAGATATCACCTCATGCCAGTAGTGATACTGAACGTAGACAAATGCAAAACTAGTGAAAAAACATTCAGAAAAGATGGATGGAAAAATGTCAGTAGCCTCAATCTGTTAAACCATTCCTGTTTTGGGGGTTGTCTCATTGTTGCCCCTCTAGTGCACCTGTTGTTAATTTCATTAACACCAAAGCAGCTGAAACTGATTAATAACCCCCTCTGCTACTTAACTGGTCAGATCAATAGCCCAGAAGTTTCACTGACTTGATGCTATACTCTGATTAAAAGTGGACCTTCAATTTATTTATATACATATACTGTATATAAACTGTGATCTAAATTAATTTCAAATCTAAAACGCTGCTAAATAACGGTGCCAAATATCAGTAACAGATGTGCTTCTCACAGTTTGGCTTTTAAAAAGCGTATAGGGCTTCAGTTCAATACGCAAACAGTTGTGGGACTCTAACAAGACTGCGAGACAGAAACCTTGACAACCTTTAAGCAGCATCTGATTAAGATATTGGGACAGCTTAGCTATTAGCTAAACAAACGAGCTTGATGAACTGAATGGTCTCCTCTCGTTAGTCACTGTTTTATGTTTTTATGAAAGCAGTTTTATCTGTAAGTGTATCTTAAAAAGAAATGTTTGATGCAGCAGAACATATCGGGCCAGACAACGTGTTTTTGGGTCTGGGCTTTGCAACGTGTGCGCGATTTATTACTGTCTGTCAGATTCCCGCAAATTAACGAAAGTAAAAGATAACGTAAATAATGTTTTGAGGAGAGAGATTTGACGCGATTTCGAGTTCTCTACTGCCTGATGTCCAAAGCTCCTGGAGAGCCAACGGCTGATCTAGATAAGCAACCTAGCAAATGGATGGGTGGATGGTCGGATGGACCATTTGCATAGTTTTCACAACCAATACTGTTATATAATGTATCGCAGTGCACACTTGACCTGTACGCATTCCTAGAAAACCTCCCGAGTTTTGTCCCCATTATATATCACTCTGGCACACGAAATGAACTTGAATCGCGCGGACGTCCACTAGTATACACCAGTTACTTGGGTTGACTTACAGTACTCTGACACTCACCCAGAAGAAGTAGCAGAACGCGAACAGCGTGTATTTGATAGCTCTGCTGGTCTTCATGGTCCAGCTAATCAGTGGACTTGCGGTTCTCAAGTAGAGTCTATTACGAAACGGACGAGTAGTTTATCCGGTGCTGTGCGCTCGCTCAGACTTTGGCTCCCGTGTTTCCCCCGCTGGGTCTGCTCGAGATTCCTCCTCTTGTGAATTGTGCATTGGGTTTGATCTCCTTCTCGGAGGACGTCTTCTGGTCCAGTTCAATCCGATCCGATTTTTTCTGCATTTAGTTTCCTAATTGTTATCAGTTTTCCAGGGTGGGTGAGCCTTCTATACACTGTTAATCTCATTGAGTCTATACTCCAGAGAGTTGAAGAGTGGTGATGTCGAATGCTGACAATCATTCTTCGGAGTCCATGGCTTTGTCGGGATCGTCAAATTCCTGAGTACTACTAAACGAGTCCTCGTTGTCTGTCTAATTCTGCTTGGGTGCTTGAGCAGGTCTTCATACCTGAAGTCGCTGGTGGCAGCCGGCGTGTGGAAGCTTGCTCTCTGCTCTACTGCCGGAATCATATTGCTCAGTCTGTGATTCAGCAGCTTAGTGGGCAGAGTGGGAGGGAGCGGCGATAGAGAATGTGAAAATCAGCTGCTGACTTTCTGACACTCTGAGAGCCCATCCATCCAAACATTCACTTGTTGATTTCGCCACTCAGTTTAAACTAATAGAAATAGAGGAACCAGCTATGATCTGAAAGACAATTCCTGGTGTTTCGGCGTATGCATTTCCAAAATGTGCAAACATTAAAAGCTTCGGATCAATGTCGCTCCTAACATAATAAAATTCATATTACACACCCTTTGCATTCACCCTTTTAAGAGGCAGGGATGAAGCGGCACCCAGTACAGGTCTGGCTGTCCCTTGCGCGTGCTCGCCGAAAACTGTCCTTGCATTCAATTACAGTATTTGAAATCGAATTAAGCTTCTTCAGTAAATCGATATAATATGGAAAGATTGGCATCCAGAAGGCTCCTAAAAAAATTAAAACCAAAAAGCGTGGGCAAAGCTCAGTATATCAATTAGAATCTTAACCAACAAAATTAACAGTACAGTTTTATCAAACACACTTTCTTCTTGCGCACGGTCGGCTGCACTGAGGTTTAGCGAGGTAATCTCTACAAATTGTATACGTCCAGCTAATCATCTGGAATGGTTCTGATTTATGTATTACAAGTGTGTAATCCAATTCATTATTACCCGAATGTACATACAAATCAGGAACCAAAGCTGGACCGGACTGCCAGGTGTTCTGTCGAACCACACTGTCTAGCGAATTATTCTTCTGCGCATGCCCATTACACATTTATGCTAAACCGTCAATAAAAAAGTTTCTTAAATAAACAAAATTACGTTAATTAAAACAGACCATACTAAAATTACCATTTGTAGTTTATGCCATTAAGAGCAATCCAATTCCTTTACCTGTTTTAATCTTTTTTTTTGTCCATCATTATTGTGATTATAAGCCGAACATGATTGGTATGGGCGACCTTACAAAAATAAAATCGGCTGATGGTAATACATTATCATAAAAATGATATGTTCATTTCGACGTCTTCACTTTTAAACGTGTAAATAAGTGTATGTGCAGCTTGTTTCGACAATGCAACACAAATCCACGGAATACCGGCACGCCGGACAATTTACATTCAGTCCCTTAAGAACGTCTTTGAAGTGAAGTAAAACCGGGGAAAAACTCACCAGGCGAACTTAAGGATACCGGTCTGGACGTAAGCCTGTAGGACTGGAGCTGTCACTCTTTGTACCACCCAACCTAACACCCGTTAGCAATTTTTATTGAGTGGCTGAAAATTGCAGATCGCACTCTTTATGCGCAAAATAATATTGGACATATTCCAGTGGTGATCACTGTATTAGATTGATTGCTTGTTTCACTTGGCGTTAATCGTCCGTTTCCTGTACTGTATCACTTTCAGTTCTGATCAATGATTTCTTCCAACATATTTTTTATTTAGACTGCTTCCCTTATTTTTCAGATTTTTGAACAAGTTAAATTAATGTCTAGAACAGCGTAGTGGTTTTGACTAACACATGCATAACTCTCAACCATGTCATAAACAGGATGTCTGATGGCGTAATTTTCTAGTGAATGCCAGGTATAGCACAAACAAAAAAATGCCTTTTCTTTGTTCCTCGAGGGCAAAATAATTTGCCTGTCAGAACAGCACACCAAAAAAATGTGTAAGCAAAATGCCGGGGGCTGATGGGTGAAAAATTCAGTGAGGACCCAGTAGGGTACTTCTTACATATCACATCTAACACTCCTAAAGATTTCTATAAAGAATGAAATGCATACCAGCAAAACCGGGTGAGTGCTATTACTGTGTGATTTGACTGTTGGACCCTCTTGGACTGATTGAGGCATTTCAACTGCAAAAATATTTCCATTCATTCACCTGTCCATTTTCAAGACCATTTATCCACTTCCAGTACAATCATTACAGTTGAAGCTGTAAATGGAGCCAGGACTAGGAAGAGTAAAATTTAGAGCATTTAGATATAAAACAGTAAATTTACAGTTCAAGAATTGTGGGCATTTGATTTCTTATAGCAACACCTGTTTAAAAGACTGGTTACGAAAAAGATACGTTTGAGGAGTGCTATTTCTGAAAACATTAGTAATAGGTCTGTATTAGCAGGATTTATTTATTTATTTATTTTACTTTTAAAGTTTCTATGAGGAAAAATCAGATATGCATCAACAAAACAAATCATCACTTAAACTATAATTCTGTAAACTCTGTGTAAATCACCAGACTAACAGGTAGTTTGGCATAGGGGTGACAATCCATTTATTGGTATATCTCAGCCGGGGTTTCTCTCTTCTTTTGTCTTATATTCTTTTTGTTTTTTGTTGAACCATTTTTTTATGCTTATGTTACTTTTGCTAATTATCTGCAGTACTTTTTTTTTGCCTGTTTTATGTTCCATGAGTTTTGTGGATGGCCCCCTAAGAGGTTTGCCACCTGCCAATCACCATCAGGACCTTCCCTCCGCCCTGTGAATTCAGAGGTTCTCCCACAGAGCCTGTTGGTTCATTTGGATGTTATAGGGCGAGGAGAGTTTGTGCGCTTTGTATTCCTACTCTGCTTTTCAAATTCTCTGACTTGTTCTGGTTTTTTGTCTTCATTTTTGGTGTACTGTATTGGGACATTGGTTGCTTGCTTTGGATTGCCACGCTGTTTAGTGTAAATCCTTTTTTGTGCTCCAAGGAGGTTCATTGTCATTGAAGAGCATTTCTGTAATAATAAATTTACAGTATATTTTATAAGGATTCTACTAGACGTTTATTTGTGTCTAACTGGGGATTTTGATGGAATTTTTCCCTCTAGTGGGCAGTTTTGGAAGTGCTTTTGGGACTTGCATGCTTTGGGACTCAACAGTTACAATCTGACCTAGGCACCTCTATGAACATACAGTATACTTTTTATTTAGGTTGCTGTAATCAACTGAAAACCTTAATGTAACCACATAAAATCAGTGAAGTTGAAGTGTAATGATTATCTTTAAGCATTTATCTATGGTTCTTATTTACTGCATCGTCACTAACATATGCAAATAATGCAATATAACTATTCAGTCAATGTATAACATTGAGAGTTTTTCCAGCAAGAGAAAGATGATGGAGAGCTTTTCTTAGTTTGGCATAGATGGTGGTGAATAATGGAGAACAATATTTATCTAATTTTAACACAACTTTGAATGTAAGCCCATTTGAGAGATGATTATAGACTGAACTAAATCAGCCTCTAGCAATGCATTGAAGAGCTGCAGTCCTGTTGCTGTTTTGTTCATTTAATATTTTTTTTTTTGCTATTTTTTTGTGTGTCCTGTGCTACAGTATTTTGAGGATTATTATTTTTATTTTTTATCAGCTGTGTTACCCGGCTTTGCCCAGGACATTTCCTAAGACAGTAGGCCTCCATTATACCGGGTGGTCCAGATGTAATTATGCAGATCCAGATCGTCTGGATGACTTTGATTTATGCGGGGATGATTCCAGTTCGGCGTGAAGACGATTCTTCATGTCGTCAGTTCGCACACTTCTCGATGGTCTGGGATTTTTCGGGTGATTTTCTGTGTAATAACTTAATAACTTATAGCTTAATGAAAATGGCATAATTAGATCTGGACCATAGATTAAGATCAGTTTAAATACACAGGGGTTAACATCACAAGTAAACATAAAGCTCTTTATCAACAAAATTTTGCCATCTGTATGGAAAAAAATAAGCAAGACTTGCATAGCTGGTCAACCCTTCATCTCACTCTAGCTGGAAGAATTAACGTTGTTAAGATGAATATTCTTCCTAAGTTTCTTTTTTTATTTCAAAACATTCCAATATACATCAATAAGTCATTTTTTAAGCAATTAGATTCAACAGAATCTAACAGATGCTAACACCAAACATTGTCATAATAATACAAAACAATATTATTGGATTAGTGGGAACTGGTCAGTTGTATTGAGTCCAGTGTGTTCGTAAGTTAGAGTCTGTATTGTATTAAAAAATGCCACCACCCCCAAATTTTGCTACTCTAGGCAACCAGCTAGTTACTGTTACTAGTATTACTTGGCTGACATGTGTATTCAAGGTGACGTACAACATTTGAGATGCAATTGCTTAAACTTCAATTTTGTTTTTCAAATTGAAGAACAGACAGGTGAAGTGACTTGCTCATGATCACAAAGTCTCAGTAACAGAATTTGAACCCACAACCTCAGGGTTTGAAATTCAAAGTCTAAAGCCTTAATCACTATGTCACACTGCCTAAATGGTAGAGCCAGCCCTGGACAACTCTACTCATCACAGGAGACACACACACCTACCTACACTGCGCCATCTTTGAAATACTCCTTAAACCAACTAGTGTTATATGGTAGGAAAACAGGCGTAACGTTTATTTATTTTATAACACCAATTAGGAACCCACAGGGCCTATAGTGCTACAGGTTAGTCCCCAGTTAAGGAGTAAGATGTAATCATTACTGAAATCGCATCTAATATTTGGAACAGAAACTGGACGGCGGTACGAATGAAGTTCTAACTTGAAAATAAAGAACTTCACATAAACCCATCAACCACTGAAACCACCAAATGTCTTGTTCATTCTGAGTTTTAAAGTCTATTATACAGTACTTATTCATATGAAAGGCACTTAAGTGCTCTGTCATAACTAGATGGCTGGGTGGGCTGACAAGTGGTGACATTTTGGAAGATGACCTGAATGAGTTTTGCTGTAACCTACTGCCCACTGGAAATGGAGCACTTGGTTGGAGATGTCACCCACACCCTGAATGTTTTCACTTTGTAAAAAGAAACTGAATGCCAGCAGTATTTAGAAGCTCAGAAAGATTTTATTACAAATGAGTGCTGCCCAGTAGGAGTTACCAGCTTCCAGTCCAGCATGTACAACAATTGAATGGAGCACAAGACTTTAAAACTGTCTCCTGCCCCCAAAGTGGTGGAGATGGCATGTAACAGTTGGCCAACACTGCAGACTCTCCAAAGGGCCATGGCTGACACCTTAAAAACATAATAGGGTAACTGGTCTGCAAACATTGTGGGACGATTCCATTTGAGTCCACTCAAGTCCCTTTTTTAGTTGCCCTCACTCAGCCTTCTTAGCTTTCCTCTTGCGTACCCCTTCATTCAGCTCCTCCTTTGTTTTGGCTGGAGATGGTGGGGCCGCAGGGGCTGCCACTGCATGGTGGGAGGCATCGTGACCATTGTGGTTGTTGTCACCCCCGGCAGCAGACCCGAACAGAACGGGGCAGACTAGGCCTTCGATCACGGCGAAGGGAGAGCCATGCGAGTGAGTGGCTGTCATGAAGACCTACAGAAGGAGGTAGAAAGGAGGTGGGAAGAAGCAACAAGTTAGTCACCACAAACTGGAAAATGAAGATACACTTGTCTGTTTTTCTGACTGCACCTCAAAAGACTACAGCATGCAATCAGCATCCCACCAGGCCAGTTTAACTCTTTTCTCATTACTGGGAAAAAAAAAATCTTACAAGCTTCTACCTTCAAAACTGCCATGAAGAGAGTAAAGAGGAAGATGAGGGTGGACTTGGACACGGGAAGCCAGTGCATTTGCTGCAAGGTGAAGAGGATGGCTCCATAAAAGCTAGCCTTGGTGGGGCTGCAGAGATAAACAGGCATTAGAAAATACAATGATCAATGGTATGAGTAGCTGCAGAGAGCTTAACACATCCACATCCAAGAAAACAAGAAAAGGGTTCACTTTGATTAGCATCCATAACTAATAATAATAGCTGCCATGTATTTATACTCAACTCCTGGGCATTCCATACATATGTCCTTTATGAACATATTTAAAGAGATAAGAACCACACTCTTACGGGGTGCATGGAATCATAAATAGAGACTGAGAACACCACAAATGTAAAATTAAAGCATTGCATAACAACTTTGAGTGCCTCACACTTGTGTTTCATGAATCTTTATTATAGGTCAGAAGATCTACTTATGTACACTTCATGTATCTGTATAACAGATTTGAGAACTTTTGAGTTCTGTATGGATAAAAGACTGAAAATTGTTTACTGCACCTGACTGTATAAATATTTGAAAAACATACCCGGTCTGAATAGATATCTATGAAAAGAAAAATAAATTCACACTTTTATGTTGTACAGATCCATGGGAATGTCTCAGTATGAAACCCAAACCCTTTGTATCTGCAGCCAAGTGAAAAAGTAAATACACCCCATGAGATTTTTTTCTTTTTTAAAATATTTAGATATATCAAGATTTGATCTTCATTTAAACAGTATCTTTAGATAAAGATGATGTAATTGGAAAAATAAAATAAAATTTGACTTTGTAATAATTTACTCAATGAAAAATTGAAGAGCTATACCATTTCCAGCACAGACCAAAGTGAGTCCACCCTTAGCTGTAATGGCTGCTAATGACCCCACAAACAGGCAATTCCTATCCCTGCCTACCAGTACCTGACATTGACTGACAGAAAATATTTTTCCTACTCCTCCATGCAGAATTCTTTTTGACTTTTAGACAAATATTTTGACAGCCCTGTCCTTATGCTCTGTATAATTCTTAGAAATGACTGGAAATCCTACAGCTGTCTATTTTATATCAGTTTTGAGACTCCAACACTTGTATTCTGTTTGATCCACAGGAAGTGTTTCAAAGCTCATATGTGCGTTTTGCATGAACCTGTATAAAAATTCTGACAAGTCCAGTTCTGTGTTTTGTATTGATACATATTACATTCTGAGAATGCAATATTGGTGTGCTGCACAGTACCATGTAAAAACTGAGAACTCCATGCTTATGTTTTATTTATTTATCTACTTATTTATTAGACTGTTCAAAGTGTATGGATGGAGTGGCGATCCAGCTGGAGTGGTTGATGGTGCCTTTTCCACGCTAATATAATGAGTGGGCAGTGGAGCAATGCATTTCAGGACAATTTGATGTTCTCTCAGTGCTGTGGATGGCAGCATATCCCAGCATTGCTCTGGTTTGAACTCTCACACTGCTCTTGGGGAATGTAGTTGAGGCAGGCAGGCGTGTCAAGGATGTCTACAGCCACAAGAGGGAGCTCCTGGCTGGTGGCTTTTCCGCTCTCATATATCAGGCCAGTGTTTGGCCTTAAGAGAAGCTCTTGATCACCTCCTTCTCAGTCAGATGAGTTGGAGTTTGGAGTGGAGTAGGGGCAAAGCTCACCTGGAGTTGGGGAGAAGGAGGAGGAGGAATGATAGCAGTACAGTAAAGATAACCTCAGTGGTTATTGATGGAAAATGTGAAAAGAAAATGTGTTTTTGAGCCAGATACTTGGTTGGAATAGTTGTGTTTCTAAGTTTGAGATGTCAGATGCTCCCTATCAATAACACTGTTTATTAAAAGGCTGAGAACACAACATTTGTATGCTGTAGACATTCATGTCAAGAACTGAGAATGACATAATTATGTTTTTTTTTGTATTTAAACAAAGAGCCTGAGTTCCTCACAATCACGTTTTGTTGGGAACACTAAACCTTATTTTTTTGTATCTAAACAAAACCTTTAAGAACCCAATATTTGTATTGTCTATGGATCTATGAAAGGGGTTGGAAGAACTAAAGTAATTTTTAACTGTTTGGGAAGACTTGTGTAATTTATGGATCTATATAAATGGTGGGAAGCACTACATTTTTATATTTTGTATATCTGGTAAAAATTCAAGACCTGTGTTCTGTGTGGATCTATATGAAAGTCTGAGAACCCCACACTTATTTTGTGTATCTGTCTATAAGTTAGTTTGAAACACCCAAAGAGCTCTTTATTGCAGATATCCTTAAAAAGGCTAAGATGACCACACTTGTACGGTATAAATAATAAATGTATACGAGAGGTTGGGAGCCTCATAAATAACAGCATGGATCCACTGTACTAATGCCTTTCTTAATTCCGAACACTCCTGACAGTCTCAGAATCAGCCAATTGCTCTTCTCTGGACTTTCCCTAGTGTGCTGTGGCTTTTTGTTATACAGAGACATAGACTGCTCACATTATTCCAGTTGGGCCCTCACAAGTACAATGCATTATTTACTTCAAGTATAACCTCCCTTTATTTATACTCATGATATCATGTTATGTAACCTAACAATTCATTGACCTTTCCAATTGTTACTCTACGCTGGATGTGGACAATAACAAGTCCTCGATGACTTACTCTGATTTACATCTCCATTGTGTATTCAAATCTAACATTTTTATGTCTCAATTGTAATACTTTGCACTTAGTAACAGTATAGAACTAACTCCTTAAGGAAACCACTTTTAATATTGCTGAATTTGTAAAATGTTCTTCCATCACCATACATCATATTTATATTTATATCATACTTACGATTTAATACTTATCATATTTAATACTTAATATTTATTTATTTAATACTTATCATATATAATACTCATCATATTTATATCATACTGATGCTCTGCGCAAGAGAGGACAGAGCCGACTATACTTCCTTAGAAGGCTGGCATCTTTCAACATCTGCTATAAGATGCTGCAGATGTTTTATCCGACGGTTGTGGCGAGCACCTCTTCTATGCAGTGGTGTGCTGGGGAGGCAGCATAAAGAAGAGGGACGCCTCACGCCTGGATAAACTGGTGAGGAAGGCAGGTTCTGTTGTAGGCATGGAGCTGGACAGTTTGACATCCATGGCAGAGCAATGGTTCTGTCAATCATGGAGAATCCACTGCATCCACTGAACAGAATCATCTCCAGACAGAGGAGCAGCTTCAGCGACAGACTGCTGTCACCGTCCTGCTCCACTGACAGACTGAGGAGATCCTTCCTCCCCCATACTATTCCACCCTTCGTTAACATTATACAAAGTTATTGTCTGTTATACCTGCATTTTTATCACTCTTTAATTTAATATTGTTTTTTATCAGTATGTTGCTGCTGAAGAATGTGAATTTCCCTTTGGGATTAATGAAGTATCTATCTATCTATCTATCTATCTATCTATCTATCTATCTATCTATCTATCTATCTATCTATCTATCTATCTATGTCAATTTTCCACCTCTCTACATGCTGTGCCTTGAAAAGCCACTTGTTTTAGTTTGATCACTAGGCTCTCCTGTGCTACCTTATCTAAAACATTTTGAAAATCAAGGTAAATAATATATATGCCCACCTGGTCAAATACTTTTGTTGCTTCCTCAAGTTCTCAGCTCATGTATACACCATTTTTTGATACGTGTTGCTAAATTTGTTCTTTAAATTATTGCTTCTGTTAATTTTAGTGTGACACATGCTCAGCCAATTGACCTATATGTGATTTAATGACATGACTGGTAGCCATGCTTACACATTTTATGTCTATTGATATAAAAAAGTGGCCAGGGCTACATCCATACTTGAAGAATATATGATAAATTGTACTATATAATAAAATGTTAGGTACTCAGCTTGCATAATGTACAAACCTAATGAAAACTTTAAAAACATTTCACGGGTATGCTAAACGCATCTGGGTGATATGTTTAATAATATCAGGCATGCAAAGCTGGCATAAAAAGATGAAGAACACCAAATGTATGGACTTACAATGACATGTACATGATCTCATTAGTCTCTGGTCTCCAGACGCCACGAACGAGTTGTTCAAAATTGGCCATCAGTGCCACTCCAGAGCCTGTTTAAGAACAATGATGAAGATTAGACTCCTTTGTAAACTATGGTGACCAATTTTTAGGCTATGCCTGCTGACAATCTATTTAATAAATATAAGTCCACTGACACAGACAACATTAAAAATGATTTATTATTTGCGAACACAAGAAGAAACCAAAGGCAAGCCCTAATTTATTGTAGGTACAATTGAGTGTCTAAAAATTAAGGGGTACTCTGTGACCCCCACCATCTGTATAATAAGCTTAAAACTATGACTGTGAATCAAAAACAAAAGAAAATTTTAATATTATGTGGTAATGGATAAAAGCTGCCACAATGAATAGAAGTTGGCACGATATACCACATTCTCAATGGCTTATGGGTAGTTTAAACACAGCAGAGCGCTCTGCCATTAGTCTAGTTGAAGCCAACGTCAAATGACCACGGAGTCATCGCTGCAGGATTGCATCAATTCAACCCAATGAAACCTTCTGAAATTCACTGAAGGATGTTGGGTTGTCTGCAGATCAGTAAGCTGTTTAGGTATTCATCTTGCAGAAACTTTATGGTATCCAAAGTCATCATGCACTTTAACATGTGCAGATCCCTAGCTGATTTCTAAGTGTGCAGCAACAATGGACTAAATAATCCATTGGTCTTCTCTGATGAAGGCATGTACCATGTGGTTGTGAGCTTGTGTGTGTGATGTTGGTGGTTGAACAGATCAAGCTTCGCTGGTCACACTTGTTCTTCCTGCTTTAAATATTTCTATCCATTCAAAACCTTTCTTTGCATCATGCTGTTTTCACTTCTGTACTGAGCCACCATCCTTCAGTGAATTTCAGAAGGTTTCACTCCCTCATCCCAAAGAAATCTCACTACAGTATGTTGTTCAACAAAGATGTAATCCCGCAGTGGAGCATCGATGCTCATTTGACCTTGACCTCAGTTAGACTAATGGCAGAGCATTGCACTGTGCATGTTTGAACTACCAGTAAGCCATAGGGAATGTGTTGTATTGTGTTTCAAATCGCCTTTACTTTATGATTTACCCTCTTACAAGCTCAAAATTATGTTTGACTTAATAAACAAGAAATTGCATGCACCAAACTCCAAGGGCAAGTCTCGGCTTGTGATTTAGAATATCTGGTCAGTCTGTTTCTAAACTAGAAGGAAGATGGTAAGCAGCAGAGAAGGGTCAGAATAATAAGAGTTTGATGGGAATAGGGCTGAATTCATGTCATGCATGGAGCTACATGAATAGATGTCAGGTAAAAGTACCAGGATATCAGTATGTTGCTGGTAAAGATGAAGATTAAAGGAAAAAAGCTAAAAAGACAAGATACTGTATATAGACATACTGTAAGGGAGGATTAAAAAGAAAGGACAAGAACTAGAAATAAGGCTTCTGCAAATGGGTGGAATTGACTGAACAGACAAACTGAGCATGAAGGTTGTCTGCTGGTGGTTGTCTGAAAAGTAGTAAGAGTAAAAAGCTGAAGCTTCTTGGCCATAGTGGAGGAGATAGAAAGGGAAATGGCCATCTTTTGCATTTGAATGTAAAAAAAAAAAGCTAACCTTTGACCCATCCAGTCAGGACCATAATAAACCAGCCGTGATGGTAGGCATGGTGTGCATGATGAACACCAGCAGCAATTTTGCGCACGCGCACCACTTCCTTCAGGGCGACCAAAACCAGTTTAACAGGCAGGAAGGCAACACACTTGTAGAAGATGTTGAAAGGGCAAAAGAATATGAGGTACCTGCAAAGGAACAACAAGGATACAATTTCTATTGATAGGCCCCAGGAGAGATAAACAACCTGTGTAGGATGTAGGGCAAATCCACACGCTCACCATACAGCTGATGCCAGAACCACATGAGAGTTGTTACTGAAGTAGTCAATAGGAGAGTGGCCCAGGAGGATGTCTGCCAGGACGTAGCTCCCGAAGCAGTAGAGCATTGCACAGAGCCAGGAGGCTACGGGACTGCGGCGGGACACTTCCACCGATCCTTTTGAAAACAGAGAGAGAGAAGTCAGAGGCAGTTCATCTGAGAGATCTATGCTTATTCTGACAGTTTCAATTTAATTTTAAATTGTTATTACATGTGTTGAAGTATTGAAGCATTACCCTTCATTTTAGTTTAACTCAGTACGAATCTTAAAACTGTAAATCCATAACCATCCACTTGAATTTATAAGCCCACGGCTCTGTTCACGTGATTAGTGATGAAGTAATAATTGCAACAAGCATTTTACATCACAGACACCCAGCAGATTGCACAAAACAATTTGCACAGTTATCTGCCAATCAAAGCAAGCCTAGCAGCTGATTCTGGCTCACAGCCTGTTGCATGTGCAATTGGACAGCAGTCGAAAAAAAAAAAGAAAGAAATAAAAAAAGGTGTAAATTCACTTGTGATTGGATCAATCAAATTACATACAGATTTGGCAAATGTACAGCAGTGTCCTGTAAGACCGACATAAGTCCACTCAAGTTGAAACCAGCAGGTAGACTTAGGGGCCTAGCTAAAGCCAGTTTCTGGCCTGCTCCCTAGCCTGTTTTTGGAGGCCAACACCTATTTTTCGCCTTGGAGCAAACTCCACATCATAACAGTTGGTGTGTTCTGTCTGTGACTGTGTGGAGTTTTTGTGGGTACTGCAGCTTTTCCCAAATCCAATAAAACTGTGTGCTAATATCTCATTCTATGTAATTGTTCTGGTAATGGATCACGTTACGGTTCAGCTACTTGAGACCCAAAAAACAGGATTACACAGCCTCAATAAATGTATGGATTTTTAATAATAATAATAATCTCTCTATTATAAAAGAAAATCTTGAGACAAGACAAGACTATTGCCAAGAGATTTTTTCAAGTCCCGCACTCCTCTCAACCATTTACGGTTAACAACCCATGTCCACGGTCCTCTCACCTCTCATTTGTGTGAATACTTTTGTCAGACACAGTTCCTGGGTTCTCAGCTCTTATAAATCTTTACATCTTCCTCACTTTATGTTTCCAATAAAAGAAGACTTATTATGTCCTAATCTTATTGAAGAATTTCATCCCGAAGGGTTATGAACAGAAGAAATGAGTACACAGGCAATCCTAGCACTGAGAAACGATCAAACGAATTAACAAGAAAACTGTTGATCGGTTGCATGGCAAATTAGTTAAATGCGCATCAATAGACTATGCTGAAACAGTTGGTGGTGAATGTGCAGAAGATGAAAACATCAACTTACAATATCCCATAGATTATCTACAACTGTTAATACTGTCTGGTCTTCCATTGGCTGAATTACTGTTGAAAGAAGGATGTATCATAATGTTATTGCGTAATTTATGTATGAGTGATGAGCTATGCAATAGGACAAGATTAGTTGTATTCATCCTCCGCGGATAACACTAGATACCAAAGGAGATCCTGATATACCAATTGTATTAAAACATTAACAGTTTCCCATTAGAATAGCTTTTGCTATGACAATTAACAAATCACAGGGACAAACATTTGAAAAAGTCGGTTTATTTATTAGAGAGAAAGAAACAATATTCACTCATGGGCAGTTATTCATTGCATTGTCACAATGTAACTCTAAACAGAGAATTAAAATTCAAAGCGATATTGATGAAAAGTTAATTCCAAATTTTGTTTTTACTGAAGTTTTACAGTAAAAGTGTAAGTTTAAAAAGTATTTGCGTTTTAATTTCAAAGCCGAACAAAACAAAAATGTATAACGCAACATGAAACATAACTTTCTTTCAATTTATTACATTTTACTATGGTTAATTACGCGATATGTAACAATTCCCATGAAAATAACAATCTGTTTAAATTGTATATCCGCTTCCCTATATGCGAGCGGAAGAGTTGCCAAGTGGCTAGTGCGTAGCGCCCGCACGGGGGTTGGCGAGCGAAGCGAGCATTTGGCAGAGCCCCCTAGTAATAATAATAATAATAATAATAATAATAATAACTCATCCTAAGGATGATATAACCTTAGAGCTCTGGAGACTTGAGATGAATTCTTGTCCTACTCTCTGTCTGTGCAGAGTTAATATTCTTTCTACTTCTGTAAAGGTTCTCTCACTCTGTCTCAGTCCTCCTGTTTCCTTCCAAATGTCAAAGATTAGTGTTTTAGATTAGTCAATTCACTCTAAATTGAGTAGTTCTGACCTGATGGATCTGTTTCCTGTCTTACACCAGTACTGTAGAGCTAGTCTTTGGCTCTCTGTGAAACTGGATTAGGATGGCTCAGTACATTGATGGATTTCTATGATAATTCTTATACTAATAATACTGATAATTTTGTATAGCACTTTGAGCACTGTATTGTCTTCATTGTGAATGACATTGACTAGTGCATTGTTCACTTTTACAACAAGTCCAGTGATGTGCTCAAATGCCAAATTATAATTGGGTTTTGCTGAAAGATTCTTCCCTTGTCTGCGGTGGGCTGGCGCCCTGCCCAGTGTTTGTTTCCTTCCTTGCTCCCTGTGTTGGCTGGGATTGGCTCCAGCAGACCCCCGTGACCCTGTAGTTAGGATATAGCGGGTTGGATAATGGACGGATGGATGAATTCTTCCCTTGTATCAGTTTTTTAAATACATGTAATGTATTCTCCACACACCCATGCCACACATTTATTTATTTCACAGTGGTCTTTTTGGGAGACTTTTTGGCCATGGAAGGTTTATCCATCATAACTGTAGGCTTAAAATTGGTCAGATGACGTTGAACAGAGCACCACTGCTATTTTGTTTGAGTTCCGCCTTCATGAGATTTTGGATTGTTTTAGAAATGTGATTCTCAGCGAATCATCTAATTGTTCCCACCCATATTTAAAAAAAAAATCAGTCATTGTTGTCTCCAGATGTATATATATTACACATCTGGCTCTGCAAGATGACGTATATGCTAAGAGGAAGGAAGAAAGTGACTGCCTGTTATTAGACACTTCTGAGTTATCTCTCAGCTACTGCTTGAAAATGGACTCTTTTAGTTCAGTTGCTGCTTTTCTGACACTTTTGTGAAAAGTTAAGTCAGTTGCAAAAACTTAAAGTGGGTGTAGCATAGAAGACACAAATTAAATTAAATGATCACGACAGAAATAGAACTGCAACTCTAGGTTCTGAATGCTTTGCCAAACAATGATTTAATTCAAAGAATAAGCATCTCTCGAATGGGCTTACTTTAAAACTTGCGTTAAAACTCATCAAATATCACCCTCCATTGTTCACACCAGCTGTGACTTGGCCAATCACAATTTTCACTCCTGGCAGGCTAAAACATTCACTACAGTTGGTCTCTGGCTGTAAAAATAATGATGGCATGCATTGATTGCATGATGATATTTCGCTCTTTATATACTAGGATATAGTAAAGAGGAATAATGAGAAATGTTTAATGATAATAATTACCTCAGTTTCATTTAATTTTGTAATTAGATTAGTCATTTTATTTCAGGGAGCTAAATGTATTTTAGATGTTTATAGGGCTGTATGGTAAAACTATGATTATGTTGTTACCATCATAAGCTACCTGTTATACTGGTGGGATAAATAGAAAGCTACCCTTTGAAACATTTGCTTATGTTGCTGTTAAAATAATAATTTGTTTTTCACTCTTATAACAAAACTTCAATAATTTTACAGAAATGTGAAATGCAAATATGAAAGAGAGTCTGCCAATACAGCCTACCTGCTCTGTGTTTTCTAAAATCTGCATATTTGTCCAAGACAGTCATTCCAAGTGACTCCTCTAACAAGCCAACAGGTGAAGATCCAGCAGTGACAATTCCACTCAAATTCCTGTGAGCACTTGCCATCATGAGGTGATGAATTCACAGACATCCCGCACTGTATATAATTTGCAGTCTGCATGTACATGGCATTCGTGGCTGTAAGATTGCATTTGGCTGATTGATCAATTTTTATTAATTTTTCAGGATAACTTACACTAAATCCATGCCTTGGTGGCTCATTCTTATAATAAATGTGAATATGGCACTAAAGCCCTTAAGAGGTTAGACTTGCTGTTTATGCAAAGCATTGAAGTGAAAAGAAAAAATAAAAATCTTAGGGGGATTATATTGAAATGGACAAATGTGGCTGCAGTAGGCTTTGGTTATTTTTTCTGATAGACCTTAAATTCAAGGAGAGGATATTGGTCATCTTAATAAGGACTGCTATATAAATAGCAAATATTTTAGTTATATATAGCACCTTTCTGTAGTGAATACCTTTCCAAGGTGTCTCACAAGTACAGAGATATACCACAATCATTATTTTTTACAAGTAAATAAGTAATAGTAATAGTAGTGCCATGGATGCTGACTTGTCATAAACATGAGGAACATGGAAGGGGAAAATATTACAGGCATTTATTCATCACATTAACGATAACAATAGCACCCATCATAATAATAACCCTAAACTGAAGTACCATAAGAGACGCAGGCGTGGTGAAATAAAATTAAATTATAAACATGGCAACAGGTCTTCAACTCTAGGTTTTGACTGTATTGCTAAAGGCTAATTTAATTCAAAGTATGAACATCTCTCACAAATAAAAATTTGTGTTAAAACTTGGAAATTATTATATTCTATTAGTTGATTACATTCTACATATTTGCTGTGGCATGCTAATAGGTTCTAATTTCATAAAAGTTGGTCCCTCGTAGGACAAATTCTGATGTTACATATTGATTGATTTGTAATTCTGCACTCTTTGTATATGTAAGCAGGGACGCTGAAATTGGGAATCATGAGTAAATATTTAGAGATAATTATTATCTCGTGATTTTATTGAATTTTGTATCAAATTAGGCTATTCAATTAATTTCAGAAATTAAATTTATATGGTTATGGCTTATTCTACTACCTTGGTACGATTATGATTGTGCTATCACCTGTCTGGAGGGTTATTGTTACTCACATGACACAGATTCAACCTTTCTAGTGAAATACAAAAAAAAATAAATAAAATAAACTACTGGCTTGTTGATTCAATTGTTTGCGGTAGTCTGCAAATGTCACCTGCTAATGCAGCTCTATTTCTATACGCTTTATGACACAGTAGGGTAGAAAATTAGATTTTTTCCAAGAGAGTCTTTAATTTAGACATTGCCATATGTAATTGAATGTCCTCCATTCCCAACCCCTGAACATCTAGGACCATCCAGTCTTGACTCTTTTCTTGTGTCTTACAGACCCGGCAGTGATGATTCCATTCAAAGCAATAGCTATGATTCTTCATTTTCTTTTTTTCTTCCTTGCCATCATACAGACGTCCTCAGACATTCTATACTGTAAACAAGTACAACTCTGCATGATGCTGGTGTCAATGGTTGTCTATTAGGTTGTATCAGTCTGGTGAATTTATTTTTACTAGTTTTGCAGGTCCAGGATAGCTATCTGTACACCAGTTATACTGGATCTGAATCGCTTGCAAAATAAATTTGAAGAGTTGAACAAAAAATAGAAAATGAGTCAAAAATCAGAACCGAGTCAGTTTAACTGCAGTTTGAATATATACGAGGTCTGTCCAGAACGTATCCAGCCATGTATTATGAAAAATAGATACATTTAATGAAGAACATACAAGATACATAGAACAATAATGCCTCAGTACCCTTCAAAATAGGCACCTTAGCACCTCACACAGCATCTCTTTCACTGTTCAAAACACTCTGCAAAATCCTTTGTTGGAATCGCCATTAGCTGCCTAATATTTTCTTGAATCTCATCGATAGTCTGAAATCTCTTTCCTTTCAAATGTGATTTTAGTTTTGGGAATAACCATAAGTCGCAGGGCACTAAATCTGGGCTGTAGGGGGGCCATCGTTGAAGCATTAGTGCCACACTTTTACTTGCTCTGCACTCATTGCATCATCCCTGAAAGACTTCTGAATCATCCAAATAGTTTTCACGGATGAATGTTCAAGCTTACCGTAAAATTCCATGCAGATTCATTGCTCTACTTGCTCAGTCATTTTGAATGTGACAGGCACACAGTACACATGCTCTCTAAATGGTGTCTAGTGCCCCCACTGACTACTCCAGTGAAGTCGACACTGTTCACGGAAGTGCATTCCAGTTCGCTCTCCTTGGCTGCCAGGTTACATTGATGCTGCACAAATCATTCTCATTATATTAACAATGGCATGACTTTTTCCAGATAGACCTCATATAGCTTTAGTAATCTGTAGCAATGTATAGACTCAAACACACCAAGTATGGACTTTTCATCTCACTTTTACCTTTGTGACCTTTCTCTGGTATCACTTAGAACCTTCTTCCCTAAGCCCCTCCATGGACCACACCTAAGAGTAGTATTTTAGATGCATGCAGACATTTCTACTGTATGACTGACCAAGATGAACATGCAGCCACTCTCCGTTACATTAACATACATAAAAACGAGTTGTTCAAGGTCACATACTAATACTGAACTGGTAGCCACGCACTTCATAGTCTAGGGCAGAGGTTTCCAAGTTCAGCCCTGGCTTACCATTGTAGATACAGGCTTTCATTCCAGCCAGTTTCACACATCTGTGGGTTACTCTTATGTCTCATCAGTTTAGTCATTTTGCTGGCCTTTGTCTTTTAATTCTGCATTCAGAAAAGTCCTCTAGTATGATGTTTGCATTCAGAAATGTGTTTTCAGCCATTATTTTTAAACAACTTTTTTGCCATTTTATGTCAATTCACTCTATTTTGTGGAGATTGCTCCTTAAATTGTATCCAAATACTCACCATTAGTGATGAGAAGTGAAGACTCAGGTGCAAATGACAAAGCAGAGCCATTACTTCAATGTTCCACTCATTTGTGTGCTAATACGTCATAAAAGATTTCACTACTGGTAAATGGTCCTCAAGTTCAGACCTGCAGACCACCTTAACTATTTAATTGAACCACATTCTGCTTGAAAGTGGAATCCTGCTTTTATTAAACAAGCTGTTATTTTCCTTTTTTGTTTCAAATCAGAATTTTTTAAATGGGTTTGCTAACTGTTTGGCAAGAATCTATGATTGTAATACTCATTATTGTTTTTTTTTTCTTGCTTGTTTAGATTTTGACCATTTTTTAAGTTCTGGTCATTTAAGCGTTTCTTATTAATTTGCTTGAATTTTATTTTGAAATATCAGCTTTTCTTTAGTATTCTGTGTCATTTGCTCCCATGTCTGTACTGCTCATTGTCAGCCTTTGGATACAATTATTGGAGTAAACTCCACAGGAAAAAGTGAATTAAAAAGAATATGGCAAAAGAAAGTTAATGTTTAAAGACATGGTAAAAAAATGCACATTTCTGTATTTTATTAACAAGCAAATGTACAAGCACATATTCATGAATGCAAAATAAAAGAAAAAAATACCAATTAAACAATTAGATCATTTAGACGTACGACTAAACATTCATTTGTGAAACTATTTAGAATGAGACACTTAGCCACAGTGGTACCTCAGGAATGAATTTGGTGACCCTGGTATAGGGAAGGGGTCCTGATTTGTGGTCTCGTCAGCTGTTGTGTCTTCAGGCCTTCGTTTCTACCAGTTTTATAATAAGAAGACAGGCCTAACTGATAATGAAACTTAGTATTTAATTATATTTCTATATGGTTAGTGCTTTCATGTTTCCAAGACAAGTCTTAATCACACTGTGGATTTTCCATTTTCTGAGAACATTATCCAAATTTTTTGTGGTCTGGAATAGATTTACACTTGTTACTCCTTTCCTACTCTCTTACTTATTTCAAGACATTTTGTTAGCACAGATACTTCATGATTCATTCACACAGGTTTAAATCGAAGAATATTACCTGGAAAGCTCGTGGTTCCTTTTACATTCACACCTCATAATCAAATAAATAAAGGCAACAAATAAAATCTAAATACAGCTGTTTATTCTTTAATAGACAGTTAAGGGTTCTGAATTGTAACAAGTGAGGTAACTAAATCTAAGTTCAGAAAATATATTATTTTAGTAGTAAATAAATAGGTTTTAAATAATAAATTGGTTAAAGGGAAACGTGCAGTGTGACCCTTCAGGATCAGGAGCCCTGGTCTAGTATTTTAGCCACAAGGCCTCACTGTATACAGAATCATTACACCTTCTTAGCAAATGCAAATATGATTTTTACAGAGCCCTATTTTAGGCCTTTTAAAAGCACTTAACTTTATTTTAGTATGTTTTTACAATTACAGCACAGACAAGTTACATAACTTACACAGGGAGTGCCGGAATTGGATTGAACCTGCAGCCTTGTGGTTTAAAGTTCAAATCCTTACTCACTAAACCACACACACCCAGCAATGTACTTAGTGTGTATGTTGTCAGGCCAGTTATCACTTATCAGAGTTAAACATTTAAAGGTAATGTGGCACAGACACACACGCCCGGCAGGAGCTGAAAGGAAAGCTGACCAGGGCTTCTGTTGTGGCATTTGTCACTCAGGGCCGCTGACGCCAGTGCAGAATGACCCGCTTCAATTGCGTGAGACTCTCCAAGTCACCTGATACTGTGAAGCCCTTTTCCTTCTGCAATATGCCTTTGGTTTAACAAAATCCTTTGTACGTGACTCTCTGGATTTATGAGGACATTGTGAGCATGATAAAAGACACCAATTTTCCTAAAAAAAGCTTCCCTAAATGATACACTATGGCACTGATTTGGCTAAGCAGGATAGACAATGTCAAGATACTACTTAAAGAAAGAAGTTTTTTTTTTCTCTTCTTCTGTTTAATATATTCATTATTGCAGGTAGACATGACCCATTTTTAATTATAATAATGCACTGCTGGCAAACATGGCACAAGCTCTATCTCTCAAGACTGGGGCCAAGTGAGCAAAGAGAGAGCTCCCTAAAAGGCAGCAAAAACTCTCATGACAAGAACTAATGACCCAAAAAAGAAAAAAAAAAAAAGACTTCATGTCTGAGAGTCGCAACCATTGCTTCCCTTCCCCCGACACACAAATGCACATAGCAATAGTGATGCCCAAAGACAACTGCGGGCCAGCTACCCCCAAACAGAATGATTATCCTGCACTTTGACTGAAACTGATCCTTCGGACTGTAAGACTAAAAATAAAAATGACCTCCGACAGGCCTCATCACCTGCTGCTCCTGTCACAGGGTTGGGGCTGGACAGAGACGCCCTTTAAGGAAAAGGGGCTTCCGACATACCACAGCTTTATAAATGAGCAGCCTGTGACTAAATACGAAAGGACATTGTCCATGAAGAAATGCAAAGCAGTGTTCAGTCGGTGAGAAAAGAGGTGTGACCCTCAACCCCATGATAAAATCCCACAGGTGGAAGACCCATGGCAGCAAAGCAACTTCTCAAAGAAAAGACAGACAGGTGATCCAAAAATGAAAGGCCGTAGGTTTGAAAGTGACAAACTGTACTCATTTAGAAGAACTTCTTTCATTTAATTTTTTTTCATTCTGAAATCTGCTTAATCCAATTTAGTGGTCATAGAACACTGGAGTTTATTCTGACAACACTTATCCTGTACAAGGCACCAGTCCATCAGAGAACCCACTCACACCTACAGCAAATCTGGAATCATCAATGACCCTAATATAGAAAGGAGGTAAAAAAATGGAGGACTGAGAAAAATCCCACACAGATACACATGTGTACTCTACACTGACAATTATTGGTAGTGGGGTTTGAATCAAAGACACTGCACTCAGGGTGCAGCAGCACTGACCAGTGCACCAAGCCACCTTTTATGAAGGCCTATATCTTTAAAACTGACCACCAGTAAGATATTGAGGTGGTTTTATAAAAAGGAGGACGGCTCTAAGTCATTAGGGTTTCAGACTTTGCAAGAACACTCCGCTGACTCTTCCTCTCACCATAGATAAGTACCAGCATTCATTCTGCAAAGCATAAATATGTGACATTGAAGGACTGCAGGGGCACAGCGGTTTCTACCTCATAGCTCCAGGAGTTTGAATGCCAGTCACTTACCTGTGTGGATTTTGTCAGCTCCTAATTTCCCTTTCACATCCCAAACCGGGACGGCACGGTAGCGCAGTGGTAGTGCTGCTGCCTCGCAGTAAGGAGACCTGGGTTTGCTTCCCGGGTATCCGAGTGGAGTTTGCATGCTCTCTCCATGTCTGCGTGGGTTTCCTCCCACAGTCCAAAGACATACGGGTTAGGTGCATTGGCGATCCTAAATTGTCCCTAGTGTGGGTATGTGCCCTGTGGTGGGCTGGCGTCCTGCCTGGGATTTGTTCCTGCCTTGCGCCCTGTGTTGGCTGGGATTGGCTCTAGCAGACCCCCGTGACCCTGTAGTTAGGATATAGCGGGTTGGACAATGACTGACTGACATCCCAAACCTTAGCATGTTAAGTTAACTGGACATTCAGAACTGATCTGACATGTCTGTGTGTGCCCTGTAAGGGACAGGAACCCTGTCCAGGGTTAGTTTCTGTCTTGTATTAAATATTGCCATAGGCCATGAATTGGACAAACAGAGACAATAAAATGATAATACCTGTAAGTACAATAAATGAATGTTAAGAAGCACTGTAAAGCACCTTCATATGATATTCATTACAGAAATTGCTATATAAAATAAAAGTTTTAAATTCATAATTTCTAAGAATAATTCACTGACATCACTGAGGCTTCAATTGTTAATTTTGTTCTGCCTAAACAATGGAAGTATAAATGAAGTGACCACTACTGAGCACCCTTGAGTAATTCCAAGCCCAACTACAAACAAAGAAGGGTTTTTATTATAAAAATAGGTAATAAAACATGGACAACACAAAAGCACTAATGAAACAGTAAGCTAATAAATCCTAGTACCTAATAGCTAATCTAAAAATTGGTGTTCATTAATAACCACGTGTGGTGAACTCTGCTTACCTTCTCCCCACACATTCTTTTGCCATTTTAGCCTCTCTTTCTCCCACCAGCCCTTGCCACTCTCTGGTTTTCTGACTCCACGCTAATCTGCCCTGATTGGAAATCACTTGAAGGGTGCTTCTTTTACTGAAATGATTTCTAGGCACTGTATGCCAAGATCTTCCCAGTAGCAACTCCAGGTAGTCCTGTACTATTTGTACCTTGATCTCCACACCAAGGAACTGGTGAACCCAGAGAAGCTGACCTCCCCAACAGGTAGCTGAGCAAACATACATTGAATTGGAATTCCACCTGGCCAGCTAGGGACTTCCAGCAAATCAGTGAAAGTTCTTAAGTACTTCGGGCTCCTGAATGGGACTCTCAAGCACATGTGCTTGCTGCTTTAAAACTGAGCTGCATGGTATGTTAATGTCGCTCTTTATTCTTGAAAAATACAATTTAATGGAGCATAAAGTGGCTATATAAGAAGACTGCCTTTACAGCCTTACATATTTTATCTGCTCAATGTAATGGCTGTAACTGTTGTATAGGTTTATTACAGGGTCATTATTACACTACTAGCAGGTAGCATGAGATACTACTAAGGTATTAAATTGGAAGCCTCAAAGTTGTGGGTTTAATCGCTACTTCTGATGCGATGCCCTTCATTGTCAGATACCTTACATTGTAATTAAAGGTATTTGTTGCTAGTCCACTGGTGCAGAAAACCTGCAGCAATAATTCATTACATGGTATGATGACACAGCACAAATAAATCTACAGCAGGACCAACACGTGGGGTGAGACATCAAGGCGATTGCCTCGGGTAGCATTTTGGTAGGGGAAGCATTTTCATGCAATAGTATATAAATAATTTTTTCCAACATCACGAAATAAGAACACCAAAAAATGAGAGTTAACTATGAACCTTGAGTCTAACATACATATTAAGCTCTGTATTTGTATATTACCTTAAAAAACTGTTTGAAATATCTTCATCATAAAAGTTTCAAATTTGGCTTAACACAATTATAAGTATATCAGTAAAGGATATCACCCTGTCCTTTCTAAGTTATCAGATATTGTATTATGTATATAATGGTTATATCATATTGTAAAATTGTGTTAATTTCTGGAATGTTATTAAGTTGTCAATCACACATACATTGTCTTTTATTTCACATTCAGTCTGGCAATTGCAGGACTAAACAATAAACTAAACAATGGCCAGGGTCAAACAGAGGTATTGAATTAATATCTTGTTTATTGTTTTAAAACTAATCTTTTATTTTATTTTTCACATAAAACTAATATTTTTATACTGTTTACTGTTTGTATCATTCTGTGGGATTTTGTATCAGAATATGTACTGTATGTGGACTAATTGCATCATCTCAAGCCTTGTAAGGTTATATGTAGGGGGCTGGAAAAGAATATGCCTTGCCTCAAAGTGGCATTATTTAATCTGCTGGCAACTGATCAAAAGCAATACAAAAGGAATAAATTCAATAAACATGCAACAATATCAAATTAGAAATAAATAGATAAAAACTATGTATGTCACTTAATTTATATAATTCTACTTACAGTATATTTATATAATTTATAATTCTACCATCAAGTAAAGTGCCTTGTGGTAGTGGTCGCTTTAGAAAGACACTATATAAATTATTAGATGATTATCTCATAGGCCAAATATTGTAAAATACATTAGATATTATTGTTGGGGTATAGAAAACATCTGAGATAATATGATTCCATATCCTAATAAATTGCAGTAATAACGTATAGTAACTAGCTCAGATCCTTGGTAGTTGAAGCACAAATTACTATAGCCATTTACCTTCATGAAAGAGAATTTTATAATCAAGTTCTACACTCACTGAGAGGTTATCTGCATAGAAGACAGCCAATGAAATGGAGGTTAGTGCTATTATCTCCTCCTAACACGTGTATGCCTCGCCCAGCTGGCTCCTCCTTATGCTGCCTGGATCTTTGATCCTTGTGGTGTGTTCCTGCTTCCTCATTTGCCTGTGTGCATTTCATCCATGTTTTATGCTGGCACCTAACCAAACACAGGTGAGCTAAGCTGTGAAAATGCAAAGCAGTGCTTCCACTCCTATGAGACACAAAACATGGACTTCATAACCCTTTTCTTGGGCACTGCACTGGTCAACTGGTCATATCAGTAGATTCTAAATTGAGCCGTGCTTCAGATTCTTTAGGAGCAAAATATAAAGAGATACTGCCAGATGATTAATGATGAATGGTGTATACTTATCAAGCTTTGTAATGTACTCGCAGTGCCAGTGCTAAGTTATATTGTGCCCTAGGCCAAGCTTATTAGTATGCCAACTGACTGTTTGGTAGCAAACCCATGCAGCAGAGTTTTTCACCCCTTATGATCAGCATCCTAGGCAAATGCCTAATTCACCTTAATGGTAGTGCCAGCCATGCTCACAGGGATTCTAGACTCCTTGTCCATGTGCTTTACATTGAGTCCTTTCAGTTCAGGTTCAATTTGTTTTTCATAATAAACCAACTACAGAAGTTGTACCTGAATCTTCATGTTAATACAACCAAAGAAGAAGAAGAGACTTTTTATGCAGTCATATGCAGCAAATGTTTTGTTTCCCTCTTACCAATTTATATTTGGTCTGTCCTCCATCTTCTACAGCACTATATAAATTAGAATAAAATGTACAGAATTTACATCTCCTTTATAATGTACAGAAGTATCTGCACTAATTACATAATAAGTCACTGACTGAGTGCGACTAAAACTGTGTTCTTGGAAATTCCAATGCCACACTTATTGGCGTAGCCTATTTTCAGTGTCAGGTGTCCAGACCGCTTTATGGAACCATATAACAGGGCTATTTACAGAAGGCACTTGTAATGGTGGGAAAAGCAATAGTAGTAATAGCAGCTTTGTTACACACTTTGAAATTGTTTAAGCTATGTAAAAGGCTCATGCAAATAGATGTCTGCCAAAGGATTGTGGGGGATTAAATATACAACAGCCTGGGGACAGCTTCCTGTAACTCGCTAATGGACATGTTCAGAACATTTTTGTAATGTTCTCACCAGTGTAACCCGTGCTACAGAATATCTGTGTATTCATTTTTTAACACATTACTGATTTTTTATTTTTTTTTTATTCAAGGGCATTTAACCAATAACCAGTAATCATAAAAAAGTGCAGCTGTGATTTACAGTGTGATTGACACACAACACATACTACATAAAGTCATATTCCATTTCTGACCTAGTCGACCCAGTCACGAGATACTGGGAGAGGATTAATGATGAATAGTGTATACTTGGCAACTTAATATAGAGCCAAACATACACTTTCTAATATACCAGCCATGTTCTACATTCAGATTGCAATGAGAGAGTGGAATTATTTCACTAATTACTTCAACACCCTTTGTTTGTTATAATCCATCCATTTTAGCACAATAGACGATGGCTGAATGGATATATAAATCTTATCAAATGTACTTTTTTATGTTTCTGTAAGCACACTGAACCTATTTGAAAATTAATTTATACAAATGTTACAAAATGATTTATTAAAAAAAACACTGAATGATTGTATATCTTTTTATTTTGCAGTTTGTTGTACAAATTGTTATATATTTGTGTGTATATGTGAATACATATTGTTTTCTGTTACTTTAAATATTGTATGGTTGCTGCCAGTATACTGTTTTCTATAACTATTGTCACTTCATAGCTCTTTAAAATTTTTTGCTTTACACTCTTTTTCAATTATTAAGAAAATGTTCACTTAAGGATTTTAATACACAATACAATTTAGAATTTCAATGTTAACTACTTGTGATTCCCTCCATAACTGGGCTATATACAGTATTTTCAGTATAATTAAAATGAAAACCTTTTACATAGTCTTTTATTAGGAACAAAAGTTCTTAGGATATATTCCAAGAAGAGCCTTGGATTCAAGTGATTTCCTCTAAAGAGTGCATACAAGACATCCCCAGTTCCAAGACTCGTTGGGAGAATATGGTGTTAAACAAAAGGAGTTTGTTCACTACAAAGAGCATTGTAGAGGTTTCAGAATTGCTAAATGTAATGTCTGAGAACTCCTTTTGGGAATCCTTTATAGTGCTTATACAGTATAATCAGGTGAGAAAACAAGGTTGTGCCAGGAATTATTAGCATAGCAGTAGAAGAGTTAAGTAACATTTAACAATCTTTTATTTACATAAGTAATCTTGGGCGTTCTGAGTCTTATGGTATATTCACTAATGGGAACACTATAGATAAAGACAGGGTCTCAGTAATGTACTGCATTCTATGAATACCTTTCAACAAGCCAAAAGTTTGCTACTATTTATCATGATGTGCCTTCAGTGATAATGCCAGAAATTGTGCAATGGAGCTCCCAGGTATTCTTCTTTACATATTTTCTATGGGAGCTATCCAGGTTAACTGAAGATGTCTAAAATACATTCTTTAACAACCCTTCAGAAAGTTGTAAGATGTAATAGTTGTTACTAGTTAAGCAGAACCTGGAAAAGGTCTTGCCTTAATGATGCCTCTGGACGCTGGTCGCATATGATCTTGGCCATGTTGCTTGTCATTTGCTTTTTAAGCCTGACACTGCCGCACTATTAATAGCATAGAAAATACACTTCACACCTTTCTCCTCTCCCGACCGAAACCCACCCGACGAAGTAAAAAAAACACGCTCACCGACCTGGTTCGTACTTGAGGTAGAGGATCGATACGATGTAATAGGCAAGGTCGAAGACGGGAAACATTGCCATTTTGGAGAAGTAATGGGCGAAGTCGCCCAGATTGAGGGCAGCCAGCACCTCCATGCTGTAGCTCCGGGTGCGCTGTGCGTCTGGCTTGTGCTCTGAGCTCCTTGTCCCGGCCCGACTGACAGCCGCGCTGCGCGGTATCTGACAGCGCGGCTGTTTAAACCAGTGACGTCACGGGCGCCCCCGCCTTTCTTCTCCTCCTCCTCCTCGTACTCCTCCACCCCCTCCGCCTACTCTTTTGCCGCCGCGGTAGCCGTCTGGGTGAACGCAGGGTGTGAGGTGTTAGAAGAATTAGTGTGATCTCGTTTCCCGGAAGACGGAGGAGAGGGTTTCTGGACGAATCCCTCCTCATTACTCTTGCTCATGGGCGATCTGCGGCACACTCTTGACCTGTCAGTTGTATAGATAGATAGATAGATAGATAGATAGATAGATAGATAGATAGATAGATAGATAGATAGAGCATGCAAAAGTTTAGGCAGCCTTGCTTAAGTTGTCTCTTACTGTATATAATTAAGTGAGCAGATGAACTTATCACCAACAACCATAAAGTTACAGATGACACATTACTTTTCAGTATTTTATGCAAGATTAATGTATTGCTTTTGTTCGGTAATAGTGTACAGTGAATAAAGGAAAGAAACACCTTGCAAACATTTGGGCACACCAAGATATATGAGGTCTCAGATAACTTTTCCCAAGGTCTCAGATCTTAATTATGTCATTAGGGCTATGGCTTGTTCACAGTCATCTTTACAAAACCTCTGGTAATGCAAATTGTTTAAATTCTCTGACTCCTCAACCCTTGTCCCAGCAATCAACCTTGGGCTCCTCTAAGCAGCTGCCTAAATAAAATAAGCATTTACAGGCATGTTTCCTCAGTTTGTAATGTTATTAAGAAATGGCCGTTAACAAGAATGATGGTGGTTAAGTTGAGGTCTGGAAGACCAAGAAAACTTTCTGAAGGAACTGCTCGTTGGATCTCTAGAAAAGCAAATAAAATCACCCGTTTGACTGCAAAAGAACTTTAGGAAGGTTTAGCAGACTCTGTAGTGGTTGACTGTGCAGCCACATCTGAGCAAATATAATCTTCATGGTAGAACCAGCAGAAGAAAACCTTTCCTGTGCCCAAGCCACAACATCCAGTGCCTGACGTTTGCAAATGAACATCTAAATAAGCCTGATGCATTTTAGAAACAAGTCCGGTGGACGGATGAAGTCAAATTAGAACTTTTTGGCCACAAAATGCAAGGGTATGTTTGGAGCAAAAATGGGTACTGAATTCCAGGAAGAGGAACATATCTCCAACTATTAAGCATGGCGGTGAATCGATCATGCTTTGGGCTTGTGTTGCAGCCCGTGGCACAGGGAACATGCCATTGGTAGAGGGAAGAACATATTCAAATAAATACCAGCAAATTCTGGAAGCAAACATCACACCATCTGTAAAAAAGTTGAAATTAAAAAGAGAATGGGTCCTACAACAAGATAATGATCCAACACACCCCTCCAAAATCTACAATGGAACACCTCAAGAGGCACAAGCTGAAGGTTTTACCATGGCCCTCACTGTCCCCCAACCTAAACATCATTGAAAATCTGTGGATAGATCTCAAAAGAGCAGTGCATTCAACACGGCCCAAGAATCTTACAGAATTAGAAGCCGTTTGCAAGGGCAACTGAGTGAAAAAACCCCAGCAAAAAGTATTTACAAGCTGTGCCAAAGCACTTGCCAAAATAGTTAGTTTCTAAGTACTGACCATGTCAGGTGACCAAACTTTTGCTTTAGGTTCTTTAAATTTTTTTTGGTATTTTGTAGTTGTGAATAATGGAAATAAAAATTTAATCTTGCATATAATGCTGAAAAGAAATGTGTCATGTTTAACTTTATGCCTTTTGGTGACCAGTTCATCTTCTGCTTACTTAACTATTCCTAGTAACACACATTTTAAGCAAGGGTGCCAAAACATTTGCATTCCACTGTAGATAGAGTCTCTCCTTATTTTACCTTACATTGAGGAGGTCTAATTTATGCTTTTGGTGGTATCTGGTCTCCCTTGTGGAGTGTGCCTTGGATCTGTTTGCTTATTTTTCATAAAAGATCTGGGGAGCTGAAGACCGTGCCAATTTCTATGCAGTTAATTATACCATTCTACATTAATTGGCGGGGTTAATGTCAGTCTCTTCATCTCAACACATTTTAAATGTAGTTTCTCAAAACTAAAGACCCAGTTCAGTCACTTGAGCTCTCACAGTCTGCGTGAATCTTACATATTTTCTCTTTGTTCACATGGGTTTTATTTTGGTGACTATAGGTGCGGATGTAAGTGTGACATGGAGATTGTTCTTTTCTTGCATTTGATGTTTCCTTGACAGACTTTGACTTTTTTCTACACGATTACAGAAGAAAGAAAATGAATGTACAGTTGTGCTTGAAAGTTTGTGAACCCTTTAGAATTTTCTATATTTCTGCATAAATATGACCTAAAACATCATCAGATTTTCACTCGAGTCTTACAAATAGATAAAGAGAAACCAGTTAAACAAATGAGAAAAAATATTATACTTGGTCATTTATTTTATTAAGGAAAATGATCGAATATTACATATTTGTGAATGGCAAAAGTATGTGAACCTCTAGGATGATCAGTTAGTTTGAAGGTGAAATTCGAGTCAGGTGTTTTTAATCAATGGAATGACAATCAGGTGTGAGTGGGCACCCTGTGTTATTTAAAGAACAGGGATCTATCAAAGTCTGCTCTTCACAACACATGTTTGTGGAAGTGTATCATGGCACGAACAAAGGAGATTTCTGGGGACCTCAGAAAAAGAGTTGTTGATGCTCATCAGGCTGGAAAAGGTTACAAAACCATCTCTAAAGAGTTTGGACTCCACCAATCCACAGTCAGACAGATTGTGTACAAATGGAGGAAATTCAAGACCATTGTTACCCTCCCCAGGAGTGGTCGACCAACAAAGATCACTCCAAGAGCAAGGCGTGTAATAGTCGGCGAGGTCACAAAGGACCCCAGGGTAACTTCTAAGCAACTGAAGGCCTCTCTCACATTGGCTAATGTTCATGTTCATGAGTCCACCATCAGGAGAACACTGAACAACAATGGTGTGCATGGCAGGGTTGCAAGGAGAAAGCCACTGCTCTCCAAAAAAAACATTGCTGCTCATCTGCAGTTTGCTAAAGATCACGTGGACAAACCAGAAGGCTATTGGAAGAATGTTTTGTGGACAGATGAGACCAAAATAGAACTTTTTGGTTTAAATGAAAAGCATTATGTTTGGAGAGAGGAAAACACTGCATTCCAGCATAAGAACCTTATCCCATCTGTGAAACATGGTGGTGGTAGTATCATGGTTTGGGCCTGTTTTGCTGCATCTGGGCCAGGACGGCTTGCTTTCATTGATGGAACAATGAATTCTGAATTATATCAGAGAATTCTAAAGGAAAATGTCAGGACATCTGTCCATGAACTGAATCTCAAGAGAAGGTGGGTCATGCAGCAAGACAACGACCCTAAGCACACAAGTCGTTCTACCAAAGAATGGTTAAAGAAGAATAAAGTTAATGTTTTGGAATGGCCAAGTCAAAGTCCTGACCTTAATCCAATTGAAATGTTGTGGAAGGACCTGAAGCGAGCAGTTAATGTGAGGAAACCCACCAACATCCCAGAGTTGAAGCTGTTCTGTATGGAGGAATGGGATAAAATTCCTCCGAGCTGGTGTGCAGGAACGATCAAAAGTTACCGGAAATGTTTAATTGCAGTTATTGCTGCAAACGGGGGTCACACCAGATACTGAAAGCAAAGGTTCACATACTTTAGCCACTCACAAGTGTGTAATATTCGATCATTTTCCTTAATAAATAAATGACCAAGTATAATATGTTTGTCTCATTTGTTTAACTGGTTTCTCTTTATCTACTTTTAGGACTTGAGTGAAAATCTGATGATGTTTTAGGTTATATTTATGCAGAATATAGAAAATTCTAAAGGGTTCACAAACTTTCAAGCACAACTGTAGGTAATGGATGTAGCAAAGATTGTTTACCCTATACTGTAACAGTATAATTTTCCAAGGTTAGCTAATGGGTAGGTCCACAGGTGACAGATAGTGGAATTGCTTACAATGTGCATGTAAGGTAGGGACAAAAAAGGAAGGCAGATGCTGACCAAGGCAGCATCTTTAGCAGGGGAATTACAGGATGAAAGGCAGCATGATCCTTTTTCCTCTGAAATCTGAAAGGAGTAGAATCATAAGAGAGCAGTGAATATTGGCAGATAAAACAGAGGAGAGAAAGAGAGAGAGAGAGAATCAGTGAATTGCAATAGTGGGATATTCCCAGAACATGTGGAGAAAAGTGCACTGTGAATTAAGGGAATACTGTGGACAGACTGGGTCAGAAACTAAACCCATCAGAAAATGCTTTCTAGGATAGTGATAAATTCTATTAATAGTTTTATATTGGATGTGTTGATAATGAGAGTTTCTGGAGGAATTTCTGATGTCTTTGAAAACTGTTTTCCATATAATGACACTTGTGCATTTGCACGTCTGGTTTGAACATTGCAGTGTAGGCCAGTAAAGAGGTACAAAAAGTCCAATACCATATGTCCCCTTAAGGCACCATCTCATTACATGATATTTCCAGAGACTGCCAGATACAGGCTTCATTTGTATAACCTTAATGAGTTAGAGACAGTTGTGGTGCATTTCTGTGATTGGTGATCATATAGTCTAACCCTGTAGACTCCAGTCCAACCAGTCTCGGTCTCACCCTAACAAAATCAAGCAGGCTTAATTTTGTCTTTAGCCACTGGGGAAGGGTTCTCTATGTGCATGAAATCTGCCACTGATGGCTCACCTGGAAGTACAATTCAAAAAATGCAGCCATGAGAAATAAGGAACACAGGTATTTTGAACCTTGTAATCAGAAAAACCAGGTTTATCTGTCTGATGTCTTGTGCGTTACATTCCACAAAAAATAGAAAAAAGAAGAAAAGTGCTGAGATAGTGGCTGAACTTGCATTACTTGGGAGCATTTGTACAGTACCTGCTCTGTCAGGTAGCACATTACTGGCTGTCAGAAAATGGAATAAATGCACAATATTTTGGAAAAATGAAATTGTGCTGGAAAGTCATCACAGAATCATCTAATTTGTCATCCCCTGCAATTTCTAGTCAGATAACCTAATATCCACAGACAACTCTATTCATCAAGTTTGACATCCCCTCCAACTAGAAGTAATGTAAAGAATCACCAGCTTTAAAGGTAGCCATAGTTAAAAAAAAAAAAAAGGAATGAAATCAGGAATGGATTCATTACAATACATTATACTGACAAAAAGTGGCATCTTGATCTTTACTCAAGATTAGGAGGTCTGCCTTATGGTGCAAAAATTTCAAAAACCATCCACTGAGGCCTTTGTGTGCTACTTCCACTTCATGGAAAAGAAGGCAGCAGTATGATGCTGCATTTTCAAAGTAGTGAAAAAAGAACAGGACTGAAGGGAATCATTAGCTGGCATTGTGCTGTGCAGCCAGCAGTTAGATGGGTGCTCCTACTAGACAGTCTTTCAGACTTGTGTTCAAGTCATGCTGCTTGTGCAGTCTGTGTGCCTAGTCTTCTCCTGACAGCATGACCTGGTGTCACCCATGGACACAAACTGGGCTGTCCTTCCGTACTACAGTGCCCAGTATGAACTGTGGGTTTCTGTGCTGGGTCTAAGCCAGAGGAACATTGCCATCTATCATTTTGAAGGAGGAACTGCACTTGCCGAACAGCATCCCTCTGACCATCCATTATTCATTCACCTCAATTGGCATAGTAACTGATAACCACTCTAGCCAGGTCACACTTCATGCATAATGTCCATTCATTACCAGGGCCAGGATTCATCCCTCATCCCAAGTGGGGGAAAGCTAAGTGCTCCTACTAGACAGTCCCAGAGTCTTGTTTTCAAGTCATGCTGTTTGTGTAGTCTAAACCTGAAGTGTTGCTGTTTCAATTGAGTTAGTTAATAGCTAATTGTAGATGCCCTGTTGAATGGACTGGCATCTTGAACGGGATGAGGGATGAATCCTGGCTTTGGTTATGAATGGACATTATACATGAAGTGTGAACCGACTGGAGTGGTTATCGATTACTATGCCAATCAAGGTGAATGAATAACGGATGGTCAGAGGGATACTGTACAGCAAGTGCCGTTCCTCCTTCAAAATGATGGATGGCAGTGTTCCATTGGCTTAGTCCCAGCACAGACACCCACAGGACATGCTGGGCAGTGTAGTTCAGAAGTATTGCCCAGTTTGTGTTTATGGGTGCCACCAAGAGAAGACCTCCTTGTTTTGTGGGACTTCACCCTGATCCTGAAGTGCTTCCATTGTCCAATACTATGGCACTGGAAGTACTCCAGTGTTTTGCATTAAAGTAAAGAGTTTAAGGAGCAAGAATTTAATTATATATTGTGTTCACTAAGGAGAAGCCTGTAAAAAGTATTTCTTGAATAAAGTGATATGTGTTATGAACCCAAGACGGTCTTGGTGCAATTGTGTTTGGGGTTTGGGGCTCAGTAGCTCCTCTACTGGCCACACTAATATATTTTCCTGGGCAGCTGGTAGCTGGGAGGCTCTCAGTTTACTTAACATTTAAATCTATATTGTATTTTGTCAGATGATGATGATGTCAGAGAGTATCATAATGACCTGATACCATTCTGGACAGATCAGGAACCGACATCCTAATGTTTGATTGACTGTAGTTCCACAAAGTGCTTCTTCCACCCTTTAACAATATGCCCAGTAAAGAGATTGATTTTGTATGTATTTCTCAACTTGGTGACATAGCGGTGCAGTGGAAGTGCTGCTACCTCACATCAGGGTATAGATGCATCCTGTGTGGAGTTTGTATGTTCTCCCCAGGTCTTCATGAGTTTACTTTGCATGCTCTGGTTTGCTCCTTCAGTCCAAAGACATGCAGGTTAGGTGGATTGATAAAACTAAATTTGCCCTACTGAATGTCTGTGGCACCCTGCCTAGGGATTATTTCTGCCTTGTACCCGATGATTGCTGAGATAGACTCCAGTTGTCCCATCACCCTGCTCCGGATAACTAAGCTAGGAAAATGAATAAACTCAATGAACAAATGAATTTTTCAGTACTTCTGAGGAAGTATGTATGTACAAATCTCCTTGTATTATGCACATGTAACAATACAGTATATTTGACTTGATCAGCCTGGGTGACATCGTGCCTGCAATTCCTGAATCACTGAACATCTTTGAGTCTATCTGGAACTCATTCTCCATGGCCTCACCCAACTCCACCCACACATACTGTATGTTTTTGCTTCTTCCACTATTGCAGCTACTATATTTTTGGCCTGCCATTGCCTCTCAGCCCAATCTGAAGGTCCTCTTACTGACATTGCACACATGGCCTCTTCCTTCAATTTGACAGCTATTGCTGATTTCCACCAATGGGAGCTAGGGCTGACACCACAACAGGCCCAAACAGCCTTTTGCCCACTGCTTCTTGCAGCTGCGTGCACAAATGGTGTCTTGAACAGGGTTTATTCAGACACCCTGTATTTGATCTCTCCAAATGCAGAAACAATTTCTCCAGAGGTGAGAGTTGAACTCATTCTGAACAGAGGCATCTGCTAGTCATCCCCAGCACAACCTCACTACATGTTTGGGCCCTCAATGCCAGTCCAAGGGATGCACCACCTTCATGAGCTAGCTCACCACCAAGTGGTGATCAGTTGACAGCTTAGCACTTCTTCTTACCCTAGTGTCTTCATACAGCCTCAGATCAGATAACACCACTCCTAAATCAATAATAGACATTTAGTCCAAGGTATACTAATGTTCATCGTTGTGTTCAAATATGGTATTTTGCATGGACAATTCATGAATAGTCCAGAATTCCAATAACAATTCACCTCTCTGAATCAGATCAGGAAAGGTGTTCTTCCAATCACACCCTTTAAAGTATACTGTATGTACCATACTCCATATGAGCATTGAGGTCTCTCAGTATGTATGAGGTATCCTTTTGATTGCCAAATTCCATATTTCTAAAAAGGATGACTACCCCAAATAGTCAAATGTTTACCCTCTTTAACTCAAAGTTGCATTAAAGAAGCACTTATGTCCAGCATAACAAAATACAAGATATGGCACATAGCTGTGGTCTTGCATCTTCTTTTAGGTCAGCATGCAGTCTCTCCTATGGAGACATCTCCAGCTTGGAGTTTGCCAGATGGCATTTAAAGGACTCTGAAAGAAAGAGGGAGATGGTTCTCTGGTCTGATGAGACAAAAATTTAAATTTTCTCTAACTCTAAGCACTATGTCTGTCAAAGACTAGGAACTACTCATCACCCACCTAATACCTTCCCTGTGGTGAAGTGTGGTGGTGGCAGCATCATGCCGCGGGAGTGCTTGTCAGCAGCAGGGACATGAGACTGGTGACAAACTGAGGGAAGGATGAATGCATTCAAATGCAGAGAGGTCTTTGAAGAAAACCTGCTCCAGTGTGCACACAACCTCACATTGGGGAGACAGTTGACCTTCAGCATGACAATGACATATAAGTATATCAACAAAATAATGCTGGAGTGGCTTTGGGACAAGTCTCTGACTGTCCTTGAGAGGTTAAGCTGAAAGCCAAGACATAGCCCCCATTGAACATCTGTGGAAAGACTCGAAGATGGCAGTTTACAGATGCTTCTTATTTAATGTAATGGTGATGGAGAGCATCTCTCAGGAAGAATTGGATAAACTTCCCAAATCAAGGTATGCAAAGCTGATAGAGACTTATCCAAGACGACTTAATAGTGTAATTGCTACCAGAGATGCTTCCACAATGTACTGAATTAAGGTTGTGAATACCTTAATGAATGCCAGATTTCAGTTTTTGATTTTTAATAAATCTGAAAACCTATATATATATATATATATATATATATATATATATATATATATATATATATATATATATATATTGAGTCAAAATGATGTTAACATTTGAATGGTGGAAACAATTTATTTACAAAACATACTTCATATGTGAAAGATGAGTCACAGGAATGTCTCAACCTGTTGGCCATCATGTTCAACACAGTACAGTATATATCTATACTCTAAACACAGAGCTCCCTTTCCATGCTCAAAGCAGTTTATGGATGTTTAAATGGTGGTAAAAGGAACAGATGTATGCAGAAAAACAAAAACACACATTAGGTGTGCTGTGTTGGAATCCTGAACCTGGTCATTTTATGTGAGAAGGCTGCATGTGCTTCCCATACCTTTGATGGATTTCCTCCTAACACTTGTAGATTCTAAACTGGTCCCACACTGCATGTGCAACAGGCATTGCAGTGGACAGTAGCCTTGTTGAATGCTGTTTGTTGCTTTGTGCACAGATGTGCTGAGGTAAGCTTTGGTGCTTGTGAAACTGAACTGGATTAGGTGGGGTTGAGAGTGGTACAAACTATGTTGAAATTCTATAACATTTATATACAACTGACAACACTAAAGGAAATAGTAGTTTTTTTTTTAATGTGCTAAATAAAAAATGAAAATTTAATAGCGGCACTATACACATTGAAATATCAAGGTTTACATAAATCATACTGTATATTGCAGCTCATCTGGTATGTAATTAATTATAGTGCGTTTAAAAAAAAATAACTCACGTTTGAAACTAAATGATAATGGCCAGCATGTTCTTTATTATTCTCAAACGGCAGAATATAGTGTCAGGCCAGAAAGTCACCAGTGATCGAATGATATGGCTATAGCGCTATACTGTATTTGGAAGTGCTCCCCCTACCGACCTAGCAGGAGAATGTCGAGCTTGACCCGGTTAGTAAAACACTTGAGTTCCGTCTAGCGCGTTTACACAAGAGCGCTTGTAGAGCACAACGTGCCACTCGATTCAGAAACTCCGTCAATAAAGATAACTAAAACAGTTACAGTATTATCTATTCTATAGCATTCAGTCAAATATTTTTGTGTTTCGGACATAACGACACTGATGAAAAACTACAGCATTAGAATATTGATTTTTACTTAAAAGCATACTCCTTTAATGAGAAAAGAGCATTCACCATCTCGCCCACCCAGTGGCGTAGCTAGGGCGGAGTGGAGGTGGCAGTATTATTGGCCAAAAGGCTCATTACAATTCGTGTGTAAGCAGCAGGGTTCGGGAAAATATCACTCATGAATGAAAAAAGTAACATTCTCTGATTTTTGTCTACAAATGCTTCAAAAATAATTTTCAGACTGTCCTTCTGTGACGGCATCAGGCACAGCAGTTGAAATGTATGAGGCAATAACAAAAATAAACATAAACATTACACCGATAATAATTTCTAGGAAGATAAACAACTAATTTACAATTTATTATTTTGTTTCGTTATCAATCCGAATGCGTTCTTGCTCTGCGCAGAAAACATCCCCAACTATCACTTGTACACTACACTGGTTGTGGTTTTCTTAATTATATTAAACTAATAATTAGAACACGGCTTATCAGTGCGTCTATACTATATTCTTGTCTAGTTGATGCTTATAAATAATTATATGTGAAAAATTACTTCTGTTTCTCTACATATGAATAAATCTATGCAAAATGTGTCTTAATTTTTCTCTATACGTCATTTTAATTTTCTATTTAAATAGGTTAACATATTCATATATGTTGGAGGACGGCACATTGAAGCACCGCCCTGCTCCGAGCGGCACGAACTCTAGCTAGGTTACTGCTCTCACCCCGCCATTCTTTTCAGTTCATATCCACCTAACGTCTCCTTGTCTGAACTTTGATTCACACTAGAAGTCATTCCATACACCTACCCACATTTCTGAACCAAATTTTCCATTTAAGGTTTCTGGAGAAGGGATGCTTATTCCAAATCGGGAGGAGTAGGTAAGTAACCAGCCACGGCTGGACACACGTTGTTTTGCTCACATCAACGGTGATATAGACCTACTCACTGCTTGAAGCTGAGGGATGAATGGTATTTCAGAGCAATGCCATAAGGGAACCATTTTTAGCACCATCAGATCAACTTTATGGAATTCTAACCATTGAGCTTTGCATCTGTATTGAGCTGTGCAGAACTTTCTCCTTCCATGTCACACCTGACTGGACATGCCAAAATGTGATCACGTCTCTTTTTTCCTGTCAAGGACACAGGCCCTTCTTTAGTCATCACTCCACCCAATTGGTTAATATTACTTTTGGCTTGGCCTGTGAATCACTTCTGCTCTGTCTTCCGTTTGTATAAAGTTCACTTGTGGCATAACACAGAGCATGTATGTTAGCATAATATTAAAAAAAAAAATCTAATTTTCTTTTTTCTACCAAGCAGGTCAATGCATTTTTGATGTATCCCCTAAATCAGGCATGTCAAACTCACTACCATTGGTGGGCCGCTTTGACTGCCATACGTGCATCAGTGGGCCGCACTGTAACAAATACTATTATACTACTGTATTATACACAGTTACTGCAGCTTTCTTTCCAATACTGAAAACTTTAAAAAAATGTAACACTTAAAGTTTAAAGTTTAAATAAAAGCAATTTATTTCCATACACTCTCCATGCAACAACGTACAATTAGAGTCTTAGCCTCTTAGCTAGGTCCTTATATTATTATATTATATTCATTAATTATATAGGAGTCTTAAAGTGTGAGATCTATTTCTATTGTCCCGACACTTGGCATCTCTTGTTAGTAACCAGTTAGTCAATATCAGGCTTGAAATCTTGTGCAGCTGCAACTTTTATGAGGGATGAAAGGTGCTCGACAGTAAATCTTGAGCGATGTGGGGTTTTGGTAGCTTTCATTAACGAAAACAATTGCTCACAAAGTTAAGTACTTCCGAACATCGACAGTACTGCCGATGCCAACTTATGGATCTGCACATACGGGGGTGGCAGATAAGCATACAAGCCTGGCACATCAACCTCATTGTATTTTGCCTTCAGAATAGAATCTGACTGCAGTTCAATCAATTCCATTTGGATATTCTCAGGCACATCCTCAACGTTGTAAGAGAACAGCGCAAAGTCCTGTTCGTGTGAACTGAAATCATGAAAACGCTCACTGAATTCATTGCTCAGTAATTCAAGTTGGAAAACAAATCCTCCAAAAATCTAATTTTACTTTACTAAGTTTACTTCAAAGTTTATATTGTAAAATAAGCCGATATGCAAAAAGCCACCTGACCTACACTAATTTTGCAAATTCAAAACCACAAGAATATGTTAATAAACAACTCACCAACTCCTCGCGTCCACTTCAGATCTTCAGCTGTAGTCTGCACTAACTGTTCGTTACAATACTAGCACAAAATTGCATAAAACTAGAGCAAACAAACGTGAAAATATGCAAGCTATTACTACCCGTGATGGTCAGTTCTGCTCAGCGGCCAGTCTCAGCCCAGCCAGTAGTGTAACCTAGCAGGGGTGGCTCTAAGCTCATGGTGGCCCTGGGCAGAGAAAGAATCGGTGGCCCCTTCACTCGCCAATGTCAATATGGTATCTTATGCACGGTGGATGGCCACGTCTGTTGCAGACACTGTATAGCCACCTCGTGCTCATGACACGTTGCTATATGCGCGTGTCCGTAACTTGAAATCAAGTGGTGGCCCATAATATTCTCATTACGGCAGAACGTTATAATACTACATATAGCTTACTGCTCCGACTCTAGCGACATTATTAAATACAGCATACTAGTTTACAAGAAACACAATGTTTTTCGGCCACATTGCCGTCAACTGTGTCGTTATTTTCTCTTTCTGTTTTATATTCAATATACAGTATATTGGTGTGGCGGCCCTGTGCAGGTGCACAGTTTGCACATGCCTAAGGCCGCCCCTGCTGCCTGCTGCCCACTGCTGCAGTAGCCTAGCACTTCAGTTGTGACGTTGCGGCTCATTAACTTTGGTCAAGGCTCGTGGGTATACTAACAGATGACGTTTCCGGTACCGTAATGCCATGGGAAAACACGCTTTTGTCAGAAGGCAGAAATGATTCGATCACAAACGATAGTAATCATTTTGTACAAGTTCAGTGCTAACTAGGATCTGTCATGCAGGCCTTGACTTTGATTTACCATCCTAAAAATTTTCAGCTTTTTAACTAAACAGGAAATAGTGATTTTATTGATGAGTGAGTCAGTCAGTCAGCTTTGCGTTATATGTATATAGATTTCAAGAATATTTTAATTCTCTTGTAGGTGGTGTTTTTCAGTCTCCACCCTATATCTAATGCATATTAAATATTTGTACACTTTTCTTTACAAATTTTAAACTTTTGCAAGTCCCTCTTGTACCTCTTGCTATGCATGTCTACTGATCAAATGCCTGGATATCAATATGGCTCACTATGTCTATTTGTTGTTGGTTGTACAGTAAGCTCATAGGCTGCTAGGTCTCAGCCTGCCTTCTCTACAGGGCACCACTCCAGCGCGGTGTCACATGCCCCTGGCCCTTTGCCCTGCTGTTTCCTCATGCTAAATTGCCAATCATGAATTGACTTTCCCCCCTCTCTAGTAAAGTTTTTTATTTGTCCTGTACCTCCTAACATGATTCTTTGAATGATCGATTAAAACACATAGACCTTTAGCCTACAGAACACCATTTGGGTTATAAACAGCACAAGATGTGCACATTGCAATGTGGCCTGTGCTGCGTGTGAGGATGTTAACCAATCAAATCTCAAATAAAGATCATTTGTTATTGCTATTATGATGCTGTTGCACTTTAGCATACTGCCATTCCACTCAACAGTTTATGTGTTAACCAAATATAAAGTTACTGGGTCAATCAGAAAAAAGATATTAATTATTAGGAAAAATATTCAAGCATTAATACCCAGAAACCAATCATACACTCAGTGAAAATTGGGAATGAAACTGTAAAGCAACTTTTGTGGAACAGGAAATCAGTTATCTAGTGAGAGGAAAAGCTCAAGTTACAAAGAAAACTGAAAATTCCCTTTGGACTTTAGTAGTTATTGACCTTTCACTTAACCTTCAGAATGTTCGCCTTCCTCACTATGCCCTAGGCTGGGACTATAATTAAGTCAGTGATGTCAACTTTTGACATTAATGGCTTGCGTGAACGAATGATTCTAAATACATTACTCCAATAGTGAACCCTGTAATGTTATAATGTTTTTTGTTTTATGTGGCAAAATGATATTTATAATGAGTCAATATAATGTATTCCACAAGTCACTGCAATACAGAAAAGTGCCACTGCGTCACCATTTTATTTACACATGGGCAAAATCTGTGCATGACATTCAACATTTTAAATAAAACAAACATGTAAACCCTGCAACATGATAAATTAAATAACATTAATGGTAACATGGTAAATTAAATAATATTAATGAGAATGTTATAAGCCTTTTTTACTTAAGGGTATCAATTGTTAGGGATGCAGGAGTCTCAGCAGCATCAGATGCAAGGCAGAAACCAACCCAGATGTGGCTTTGCTGGGCACACCCACTATTGGTCAGCTTAGTGTTGTCAATGTCAATGTCAAATTTATTTATATAGCACATTTAAAACAACATAGGAATGCTGTGGCCAAAGTGCTTTACGATAATAGAATAAAAGAAAAACATGCAATTAACACGAATAACATAAATAGAAATAAAATAAATGAACATAAATAAAATAAAGAATAAATAGAAGTAATGTTACATAATCACAATGAGGAAACCATCAGTATTACTGAAGGTCACGGAATGCAAGTGAATAGAAATGAGTCTTTAATCTCGTTTTGAACAGTTCAATTGTAGACGACTCCTTTATGTGATGAGGTAAAGAGTTCCATAGGTGAGGAGCAGCAGATGCCCTGTCCCCTTTAGTTTTACACTTGGTATGAGGGACAACAAGAGACAACTGATCAGAAGGTCTAAGCACGGCTGGTGTAAAACACACAATTTGGTTAAATAGGCAGGAGAAAGCCCATGTAAAGATTTAAAAACTAGCAACAAGATTTTAAAATCAAATCGAAAACTGACAGGCAGTCAGTGTAAAGAAGCTAATATTGGAGAAACAGAATCAGACTTTCTTGCCTCAACCAAAAAGGGAGCGACATCATTCTGGACCAACTGTAACCTGCGTATCAGGGATTTGCTAATCCTATAATATATCGAGTTGCAGTATTCAAGGCAAGAGAAGATAAAAACATGAGTAGCTTTCTCAAGATCCTTGTAAGATAAAAAGTCTTGATCTTACCTAAAAGACGAAGCTGGAAAAAGCAACATTTGACTACAGAATTAATCTGTTTCTCAAAAGAGAGGTTACTGTCAAAGATAACGCCAAGATTGCGGACTTGAGGTTTGCAAAAGACAGAGAAGGAGCCGAGAAGTCCAAGACCAATATAGACTTTAGCTGATGGACCCACTATAAGCACCTCCATTTTATTTTGATTCAGATCAATAAAATTATTAGCCATCCAGGATCTTAGTTCAAAAAGACAGTTGTGCAGTTCATTCATTGCAGAGTTGCAGATGGGAATATAAACCGGTGTATCATCACCATAGCAGTGAAAATGCTATGCTCCAATAGGGTGAAGGTATATAGAGAACAAAAATAGGACCCAAAAGTGTTGGGAATTAACCCAATGTAAATCTTTTGGATTTGGATGTAAAAGAAGAGTAACTTGATAGAAATACACATAGAAATGGAATTAATGGTCAAACTGGTCCAGGATGTGATCCCAGGATTCTGAAGCCGTGAAGTAGCAGATATAACCTTTATGCCACCATCCCTTCTGACATGTAACTGTTTTAAATTCCAATCTGACTGAAGGGTTCTGTGAAAGTGTCAAACTTAGGTTTTGGTTATTATGAATTAGTTCATAAGATCTCTACCAGAAACAGCTATGGATTGAGAGCACCTTGTAAAAGCATCTTATGGGATATCCATTAATCGCTTAATTAGAAGAGGCAGAAGAAAACTGAATATATTGCATGAAATTTCTCTATTTACATTATATGACCAAAAATATTTTGACAGGCCAAAAAGTATTGAGTTTGGGTGTTTCAGCTTCATCCATTGTTAACATATCCTTAACATTAAGCAAAAAGTCATACAATCTCTGTTGACAAGTATTGACAGTAGAGAGAGTCATGCTGAAGAAACTAGTCACACTTGTTCTTGTGCATGTTGTGTTTCAAATCTAGTAACCAAGTAATTATTTTTGAGGTCATTCAAACTTAAATTCATCTCTCCATTATCCAACTAGTTCAGGGTCATGGGGAGTGGATTCCTACTGTGGCAACTTTAGGCCCAAGGTAGGAACCAGCCTTGTTCATGGTAGCATTCCATTGCAGGGCATGTTAACTTTATCCTATGAATTGTTAGCAAACCATAGTATCCAGAAACAAATTCCACACATACAACCTGCAATTTGAAGTTAGGATATTGGACCTGAGGGTGTGTCATCTTACGTAAATTCAATTACATTATTTTTCAACCTTCTGAATGTGTGCAGCCTATTTTCTGCCTGTAAATCATAGGGGGAAGAAGGAATAGATTTGTCACTATGAAGAGATAATTCCAGATCTTTGGAGAAATAGTGTGATTGTGCCTATACTTTATATAAGGAGAATGGAGACATCCAAGATTGTGGACATTCTAGATGTGTAAAGCTGACTTTATATACAATGGGAATATGGGAAATGATAATGGCTAATAGACTGAGAAGACAACAAATTAGGGAAGGACATTTTGGAAAAGATACAATAGATTTTTTCCCTGAGACAGACTATGGAAAACTATAGAAAGAAACAGAAAGGACTGCACATGGTATTTATAGATCTAGAGAAGGCATATGATAGAGTTACCTGGCAAGAAATTTGGAGATGTATAAGTGAGAAATATGTAAGGAAAGTTATTGATATATATTAGGGTGCCTACACACAATTGAGAAGTAGTGTAGGATTAACAGATGGATTTGTAGTTAAGGTTAAGTTACATCAAGGAGTATCATTAAGCCTATAACTTTTTACTTTAGTTAGGGATGTTATTGCTAGGGGAATATTAGACCAGGCCCCATGGTGTTTGCTGTTTGCGGATGACATTGTGCAATGTGGCACCACTAAGAATACTGTGGAAGGGAAAAAGACAGAACATCTAATATTTTAGGAAGAGCTAATATTTTAGGAACAAGAACAAGATATAGAAGTTAACCTCTGGGGAAAAAGTCTTCAAAGGGTATAAAAGTTAAACTATCTCAGATCAACAATAACAGAGGATGAAAAGCAGAGCTAGATCTAGAAATAAACCACAGAATACAATCAGGTTGTAATAACTGAAAAAAAGGTGCAGGTAGTGTTATGTGACTAAAGATTTATTGCAAGAGTGAAAGCTAACATTTATAAAACAGTGGTCAGACCAGCATTGTTTTATGGATCAGCAGTTAAAAGGGTACAAGAAAGAAAACTGGACGCTACAGAAATGAGACGTTGAGATGGATGTGTGGAGTAACCAAGCTTGATCGGAAATGAAAGAATCACAGGCACGGTTAAAGCTAGGGAAATCTTTAGGAAAATACAAGAAAGAACGTTAAAGTGGTACGGGCATGTCATGAGAAGAGAAGTAAGGAATGTGAGGAGAAGAACAGTGGATATGGAGGTGCTGAGACAGAGGAGAAGATGACGACCAAAGAGAAAGTGGGTCGAAAGGGGTATCAGGAGAGAAAATATTGAAGAGATGAGTCTGCTCAAATATAGCGAGACCAGGTAAAGTGGGAAAAGCTTTGGAAGAAGATCTGTGTTCTAAGATAAATGACTGTTATGACAGAGAAACATTTTTTAAATGCAGATAATTGTCAGATTTTTTTATTCAAAGTCGAGGTGAGGCAACACCGAGCGTAATGCAGACAAAAAAACCTGGACAATGCGCCCTATTCACAGTCAACCTTTTAATAACGCCGAATTCAAATACGGGAAGAGGTGCGCATTGTTTGACACTTATGGTGTTCCATAGACGGACTGCGTGGCACTAATGAAGTGACGTCGTCTATCAGAGACAACCAATCACACAGCCTGAAAACATCCCAGCAAAAAAGCTTTTTCCATTTCAATTGGCTAATAGCCGCATTTGGTATTTTTTGATTGGACTAGACGCATGCCACTTATCAGAGTGTTGGTTGCGTCGGAGACAAGATGATTGGGGACATCCTGCTGTTCGGGTAAAAAAAACCAACATATAAAACAACAACAAAACACTTATATATAAATCTATGTGGTAAATTTGGTATGTGTATTAGTGTCGCTTCTGGATATTCAATGAAGAGTTGTTCAAATATTATACGTTTCATTAAATGTTAATTACTGATCTTTCAATGTAGAGGGGAGGTAAGGGCGGTTACTTACTCCGGTGTTTTTGCAGAAAGCGAAAACAATTCTTGTCTTTAATCTTTCTACAGGACTCTGTTGATGAACGCCGGAGCCGTGCTAAATTTCAAACTGTGAGTACCTTTCTGGTGCACATTTAGTTACAAATGACGTACGCCTGTGTAGTGGGATCTGTGTGTGTGGTGGTTAGGACAGATTGCCGGTTCGGTTTAATCTCCGCCTTCAGATGCCAATGTGTTCTTAATGTATCACCTGACCTGTACGTAAACGGTGGTATTTGTGATTTAAAATTGCTGTAATGTCCACTGCTAGAGTTTAAGCATTTTTTCAGAATTGAGACTAAACAATTATTAAAGAGCATTAAATAAATCTAATGATACATTTAAATTCGCGAGAGCTGCTTTAATGGACATATTTTTATAATGCCTTCAAAATGCCTTACAGTAGAAATAGTAAGAATTAACTTGTGAATGACTGTCAGAAAAAAAAATTGCAGCTATCAAAAAAAACAAACAAACAAAAAACAACAAAGGTCAATTTGGATGCATTCCAGTTTGACTGTTTTTCCCAACTCGCAACCATCTGGAGGTAACTTCACTGACATCTCCTGGTGAAGGTCAAGAATAACACATGCTTGACACATCTAACTATGGTTCCCTGCCCAATGCAACTATCTCAGATTTTTGTTTATAGTCAAGTTGCCTGTACACAGTGGTGAATTTATGTGCCCCAGCCATCTGTGAGATATAGCAGCCGTACTACCTCCATTTCAAAACGGGTAATTCATCAGTAGCTAAGCATGCTTGAACCCGGCCAGAACTTGGATGGTAGACCATCTAGGAAAAGCTTGGATTGCTGATAGAAGAGGTGTTGGTGAGTCCAACAGGGGGTACTTACCCTGTGGTCTCTGTGTGGATCCCAATGCCCCAGTGCTGTGATGGAGACTATTGAGCCATAGAAATTGGTGCCATCCTCCAGATGAGATATAAACTTGAGGTCCTGACTTTCTGTGGTCGTTTTTTGGGAGTCTTTCTAAAATAGTAGGGTGTTTCCCATTATCCTGGCTAAGCTGCCAACCATAGCCTGGTCTATTCTAGCTCCCAAATTGTGCCCTGTCCCTTATTGGCTTTCAACACCTAATAGCTAATGTTCATACTGACACAGGAATGGCTGCTGTTGCATCATCCAGGTGGATGCTACACAATGGTGGTGGCTGAAGTGGACTCCCCAGTGTCTTTGTTAAGCACTCTGACATGTATGTACTGCATGGGCCCAGTGGTAGAGTCAGCAGAGTAACTTGGCCCTTTCAGAGACTCTATATCCTTTAAGTCTCTGGAGAAACTAGTCACACTTGTTCTTGTGCATGTTGTGTTTTAAATCTAGTAATTAGTTGTTGTTATTATTATATAATATTTGCTGATCAGAATTATACTAATTTTTTTCTTTTCTTTTTCCAGAAAGAAAAAAGACACACAAGGATTTGGGGATGACAGCCGTGGACCTACTACAGGTAAAATGTGTGCTAAGCTCTATAATGGACTGGTGATCTGTTTAGGGCTGATTCCAGTGCTTTTGGTGTAGGGTTCAGTCTTCTTTGAATCTGCAACTGGATTAAAACGGTTAGGAAACTGGTGTCATTAACTCATGGTTAGCTTTTGGATTACATTATTTCTTTACCTGATTATGGTTGGAGATATTCAGTTCCATTAAAGTTTTATGTCATTGTACTCTGCCTGACCATATATGTACAATGTAAAATAATTTGTGGTAAAAGAAAACCAACAAGGTGGCGTCAAATAAACTATAAATACTATAAATGTGTGAGCAGTAGGGGCGGGGCAGTCAATAGACAGTTCAGTTTTAGAGCATTTAATAATGTCATAGTTGTGGAAAAGAAACAATGTCTGAGTCTAGATGATTGGGCCTGGACACACGTATAGCACATTTGTGAGGGAAGTATTGAGAACACTTTGTAGCTGGAGTGAGTGGAATCATGGGTGATATGGATCTCTCTATGTAAGCAACACTTTGTTTAGATTTCCTTCACAGCTTGAAGTTGGATGCCATATTCTGCAGCTTTAACAATCCTCTGCAGGGCTTTCTGGCCAGTAACTATGCAGTTGCCCAACAACACAATTATGCAACTGGTTAGGATGTTGTCTGTTGTTCATCAATGAAAATTGATAAGCAATTGAGAGAACAGATCGTCCTTTGTTGACCCTTCCTTCCCAAGGAGGAGGTGTTTGTTGTTCATGTCAAATCGCCTGTGAGGTTAATGCCAAGGAGCTTAAAGCTAGACACCTGTTTAACTTCAGCACTGATGAACCTCTTCTCTGTAAGCCATCTCATTATTTGACATTTTGCCCACCAGCTTGGTGTCGTCCAAACACTTGTGTTCAAGTTAGGTTTGTAACAGGGACACAATTGTGGGTGAAGAAATAGATGAATAATGTAAAATTAAAAGTCCATGAATAATGTAATGAAATGTTTGTAATAATTTTAAGTGCCCTTTAGCACGTTTGACTTGAAAGATTGGTCATTCTTTTTCCATGTATGACACAGTGTGCCACAGTGTTTTTCATACTAATGTGTGTTTTCTCTGCAGGAGACAACATCCGAGAATTTTTGCTGAGTCTGCGATACTTCCGGATCTTTATTGCATTGTGGAACATATTCATGATGTTTTGTATGATACTGTAAGTGAAGTCTGGTATATTTTCCTTTAGGAATATTTTGTAAATGCTTTGTTAAGGGAAACAAATTAAGGAACCTCTTTAGCATTAAGAGAAAGGTTTACAGTGTATGCACACTAGACATGCAATTATGTGGTGAACTGGAGCAAGAGGCGACAATGAGAGCAGAAAACGTTGTAAAGAATTGATGTGGGAATGATCAGGCTGATGTTAAATGTTTTACCGTAGAACAGGAACCTTGAATGCAAGCTTGAGAGAAAGTACAGGAGAATGGAGGTTATAACTTGTAAGGAGTGAAGAAAAAGGATAAGTCACATTGACATTTGGCTAAATATTAGACCATAACTGAGTGCAGAAGAGCAATGTGATTATGAAGCTAATCCGTAAAACACCAGAAAGTGTTGTTGGAAAGTGAGACATCCACCCTGCCCAGATAATGATCGTTACATTTTAAAACTTCCCCTTGGTCTGATGCTGTTGTATATTTTGATATGTGTTAAACTGTTGTAGAATCAACAGAGTTTATTCCCCAGTGATTCTTAAAGTCAAGTTTTTATTGTCTTGTATACCTAGTACAATGAATTTCTTACTTGTATGTCTCCTCAGAATAGTTGACAGAAATAAAATACAAGAGAGTACTTAAATTAGTTTATAATTTTGAATGCATTCTTTTAAAGAATTAAATGTGTTTAATGATTTATTCATGGCAAGTAAAAATACTACATATAATTATGCCATGGAGGATGTCTGACACTTGAAACTGCAGTCTGTCTTATGAGAAGAATTTGGAGCTGCAGTGAACTTTTGAAGTGATTAGAAAGACCAATATGATGCTGAGTTACTGTGTGCTGATGAGTTCAAACTGGATTCAACACTGTAAGTTGTGAGTGAAGAGGAAGGATCAAAGGAAATCAATCTTTTCAGTTTAAGCAACTTGAGATTAAAAGATAACACGGTAGAGGTGCTTAACCCTTTTGGCCCTAACATCCTATTGCTGATACATATATATGCAGCCATTTTTTTAAAGCTCAGGTACGTGTGCAGTTGTTGGAACCGGGTGTGCTACTATTAGCACAGACTAGAGAGACTGGCATACAGTCCGCAAAACATTGAAGTGAAAATGGATGCTTCCAGACTGTGCGCACCACATAGTAAGTAGGTCCAATTTCAATTTTATTTCCTCAAGAAGATTGAAGTATTTGGCAGCTATTGTGTAATAGTGGGAAGTATTTTTTTTTTTTTAACTTCCTAGACACCCCAAAGGTACAATATCTTACAAAATTAATTTTTCCCATAAAAATGAAAAAAATAAAAATAGAAAATCCAGGGCCGAAAGGGTTAAGATTATGAAGCTAAAATGTAGGGTGGATGACAGATCAGTTGATGAAGGGGAAAAAAGGTCCATGTAGCATGTACTGTGTGTAGAAATCGGTAGATGTTTGTTTTAGCACGTACATTCAAGAAATACAAGCAAATGCAGAGGTACATTCATGTTTTTAGAACAAGCAATATGAGCAATAGTGTTAAAAGAAATATATATTTGAAAAAAAGAAACAAATTTTCCATATCAGTAATGCAACAACTGTAATGTTGGAAAAAACCAAAAACCTAAAAAAAATGTATGTGAGTGTTGAGATTTTGTGAACAAAAAGAAAAATAACAGAACACCTAAGTAAGAATGGGGGCATACACTGATTACAGCATGTTGCCACACCCATCACATGACGAACCACCCAGATTGGAATCTGTAAGCAGCTATGCAATGGGTGACACCTCAGCACCACACTGAACCTAAGTACGACCGCTAAAATCTGCTGCAATAGTGGGTTTAAAAAAAAAAAAACCAAACACATTATCAATGTGAGAAATTAGTCAAGACCTTTCTTATTGAGAGTTGATTTTACGAGTGTTCACATGTAATTCTATACCACCTTCTGTAATAACTGATTTTGTCGAAGTTTAGCGTGCTTATTAATAACTTCAAGGACATTTTTCAGGCAAGTTTACTTCTCATTGAAGTCTCTCAAATACAGCTTTATCTACAAAGTTTTAACATTTAAAAGCTTCAAATTAAAAGTGCTGGCAAATTTGTGAATGTGTCTATCTTATAATATGCTCTGTAACTTCAACTGCAGATTAGTTTACTATATCAAATTTACCTTGAGAGAAGTCACCCAACTTGTATATTTTTTTCTTTTAATTATCTGACAGCAAAAGTAATCACTGAAAAAAGTTACTCAAACAGAGAGAGAGGCACATGTGTGCATATGCAAAAGAAGCTGGTAGACCAGCTCCCTTCGAGAGTTTGTCACTTATCTAAAAATGAATGTTAGATTAATGAATTATACAAGTGTTTATCCATAAGCGTTGAATAACTATGTTACTTTAAAAAACAAAAAAAAAAACTGCAAGTTATGATTCAGTATTTCTCTGACATAACACTTTAGGGAAAACTCCAGACCTGCTCTCCATAATGGTCCGCAATAGACAACAATTTAACATTGAGACCTAAACAGGTTTTAATTATTCTTTGGGTATGTCTTTCAAAAATGTTGCGAAATGTTAACTACTGTTGAGCACAGATCCTACACATACAACAAGTAAAAGAAGGACATCAATCATATCTGTTTTCACATCAGTTGACTGTGAAGCTGTTGTCTGTGAAAGCTGCTGAGCCACCACAAGCCTATTTAGGCTACATTCTTCACTGTATGACATTGGAAAGTGCTGTTAAAAGGCATGTATTTAATGTGGTCTGCTAACACATGCAATTACATTCAAATATTGCTGTTATTTTTTAATATGACTCACTGTTTACATAAATAGACAAAAATGTGATAAGTGACTTTTTAATTAACTAAACAAAGTTAAAATGCTGCATGTTTTAAGTCAAAGTTAAATATCCCCCGAACCCCCTTGTTATGTGAATTTTCTTACTTGTTTGTTTTTGTTTCATAAGGGCATCATTGGAAGCCCCTAATTTTTTTTTTTTTTAGTCAAATGGTAAGTGTGCCTTTTTTGAATAGGCCTTCATCAGACAGTAACGACTGCTATACCAAGTAAATGAAAACTCAAACTTTACATGCTTTTTCAGCTTACGCCCTCAATAAACATGAATTTATACTTTGTCATTGTGCTAAAAATAGAAATAAAAAAAAAATCGGCATAACTTTGGAATTCAAAACTAGCAGACTCCCTGAAGGTGACCATATTTAATGTAAATATCACAGAACTTCACCCTAAGAGTACACTTTTGTAAAGGAAACAAGTAATTGCAAAAATCAATGTGGCAGAGGTTATAAGTGGTACCTCAAACTTTGATGTGCTTGAATTCATCTAGATCTTGGATGCATTGTGTTGAGTTTCTGCATTTTCTCTGTGTTCATGTGGGTTGACATCAGCTAGACCTGTTTTCCACTCCATCTTGAAGACCTTTATTGTTATGTTAATTGCCAGTTTTTCACATTTTAAGTTGGTGTTCTATAATGGATTGTTATCTCTTTAAGGACAGCTTTTTTTCCTTGCACTCTTCAGTTTTAGAATAGACTCTGGCTTACTGCAGGTCTGTCATTGAAAGGGTAGTTTTAGAAGATATGAGGATAGAGACTTGCACGCTAGGGGACAAATACAATATGAAATCATGAACCTTAGTATTGCATATATCACAGCAAGGGCAATAAATGTACCAATTCAAATAGTCTTGAGAAATAACTAGAGGTGTGTAAAGATTTTTTTTTATTTTTTTTATTTATATATATATATATATATACTATCTAGCATTTTCATGTATATAAACATACCACAGGATCATGCGATAGAAGACTGTCAATCCTGGCTGATGGCTGTCAGGCAGGGCATGTCTTTCACAAATGACATGCACAAATTCCAAGCACATTATCTGAGTAGCATATAAATATTTCATGTTCTGATAAAATCCAAGTGTCCATGTGAATCAAATACTTTAACACTGCCAGAACACAATTTCCATCTGGGCAGAACTACTATTGCAGAATAAGAAAAGGGGGAAAAAAGTACTAACAAGATCAGTTGATTGTCAGAAGAGATCCCATATACAAAATTATATTTTATTGCATAAGTTGCATGCTCTTTACAGTCCCAATACAAGTCCTGTCTGTCTTCTGTTAAAAGACATTTAGCATCCATTTATGTAGTAATTAGTTATTAAATATTTGGTTTTTTTTTGCCCTTTTACCTTTGTATTTCTGTACTGGCTCTACATACACTGCTGGTCAAAAGTTTTAAACCACCTCAGTTTTTCCAGTTTTTTTTTTTTTCAGATTTAATCAGTTGAAATACTATGAATGATCTAACATGCTGAAAAGGAAAGCAGTAAACTGCCAGAGGTTTAAATTTAAAGTTTAGGTTAGCAAAAACTAGGAAAAAGGGAAATTTCAGAATATTACTAATGGGCTTTCTTCAAGGACCAACTAATAGATTACAACCTACAGATGTTCTGCAGCAATTAAAGTAAATTAATCCTTGCAAGTTGAAGTAAACAATTTGCCGAGGTGTCCCGACTTCTGTTGATTACTTAAAAACCCCTCTCTCTGTCTTAAAGCAGAGTTAGAACAGACTGTGTTACTACACCCTCTGGACTATTACTTGGACAATATTACACTGTAGAAAGGTGTCTGCGGTGGGCTGGCACACTGCCTGGGGTTTGTTTCTTGCCTTGCGCTCTGTGTTGGCTAGGATTGGCTCCAGCAGACCTCCATGACCCTGTAGTTAGGATATAGCAGGTTGGATAATGGATGGATGGATGTAGAAAGCTGTAATATAGTGATAATGACAAGAAAACAGTAATTAACAAATGAAATGAGACAGAGCATTATTACCCTTAGAAGTGTAGGCCTTTCATTTTAGAGAAATTGCAAAAAAAAAAATCAAAGTGCGTGTGAGTACAGTGTTGTCCTACACCAGGGGTGCCCACAATTGTTCGAGCTACTTTTAAAATGACCAGGTCAAAATGATCTACCTACATGAAAAATTCAGCCGAGTGAAAAATCACGACTGTCTGATTTAATTGCGATTTTATTTCCCTCTCCTTTCTCTTTCTGAGATCGCTTTTCGGAAGGAAGTCAGTTTCGTAGTTTTTATGAACAGTTCAAAAGTGCCTTTCCACATTTTCCTTCTTTGGAATAGCAATTATAGATTGACAGATCAGACAAATGCACTTCGATTGTGACATTGTGAGAAAAAAAATCCTCTTCCAATTCCACATCCAGCCCATACCCTTCCCAACAATTTTTTTTTCCCTTTTTTTAGTCGATATAAATTGTAAGGCTAACTAGATCACAGCCAGAGTTTTGCAGTTTTGCAGTAGCTCGCGTGTTTCATCGTGCGTGCGGGATGACCAGTGTGTTAGAAGAAAAGAGATCTCAGACTGGCTGCCCTGTATGTCAATCAAGTGGCAAAAGCCATATGCAGTATGATAGACTAACGTTTAAAATTTATTTATTTTTTTATACAACGAGATCTACCTGCACTACCATTGCGATCTGCCAGTCAATCGCGATTGACGTATTGAGGACCCCTGTCCTACACAATCCAAAGGCAATTGGAAACTGGAAGAAACTCTGATAGGAAGAGATCTGGCAGACCCAAAATCACCGCTCAATCAGAAGACAAGTTTCTGAGGGTCACCAGCTTGTGTGATAGATGCATCACAGCACAACAGCTTCAAGCACAGCTTAACAGTAGTTGAAAATAACAAGTCTCAGTTTCTACTGTGAAGATGAAACTTTGTGCTGCAGTTTTGACAGTGCAAGTGGTAGTTTAAGATGGCCATTCCTTAAAAGACAGAATAGGGCCTTGACATACCAGCTGCAGACTAGAAGGAAGTCTTATGGACAGATTCATCATTTTGAAATCTTCAGTTCATCATGCAGGGTGTTTGTATTCTGTCAAGTTGGTGAAAGGATGGTTCCTCAGTGTGTGACACCAACTGTTATACATGGAGGAAGATGCGTGATAGTCCGGGATTCTTTTACTGGAGGCAGAGATGGTGACTTACACAGAGTGACTGGCATTCCGAATCAAAAGGGTTATCACAGACTGGCTGTTATATCTGAAAAAGGTGGCTACTTTGAATCAAAATTTTGAATAAAATCTTGTGTAATTTATTATTCCTTGACTTATTTTTTTATTTGCCATACTTTATTTGTTCTATGCCGGTGTAATATTGTCCAAGTAGTCCTTTTTTTTTTTTTTTTCTTTTTTCAGTTTTTGTTAACCTAAACTTTAACTTTAAACCTCTGGCAGTTTACTGCTTACAGTGCATCCGGAAAGTATTCACAGCGCATCACTTTTTCCACATTTTGTTATGTTACATCCTTATTCCAAAATGGATTAAATTCATTTTTTTCCTCAGAATTCTACACACAACACCCCATAATGACAACGTGAAAAAAGTTTACTTGAGGTTTTGCAAATTTATTAAAAATAAAAACTGAGAAATCACATGTACATAAGTATTCACAGCCTTTGCTCAATACTTTGTCGATGCACCTTTGGCAGCAATTACAGCCTCAAGTCTTTTTGAATATGATGCCACAAGCTTGGCACACCTATCCTTGGCAAGTTTCGCCCATTCCTCTTTGCAGCACCTCTCAAGCGCCATCAGGTTGGATGGGAAGCGTTGGTGCACAGCCATTTTAAGATCTCTCCAGAGATGTTCAGTCAGATTCAAGTCTGGGCTCTGGCTGGGCCACTCAAGGACATTAACAGAGTTGTCATGAAGCCACTCCTCTGATATCTTGGCTGTGTGCTTAGGGTCGTTGTCCTGCTGAAAGATGAACCGTTGCCCAAGTTTGAGGTCAAGAGCGCTGTGGAGCAGGTTTTCATCCAGGATGTCTCTGTACATTGCTGCAGTCATCTTTCCCTTTATCCTGACTAGTCTCCCAGTTCCTGCCGCTGAAAAACATCCCCACAGCATGATGCTGCCACCACCATGCTTCACTGTAGGGATGGTATTGGCCTGGTGATGAGCAGTGCCTGGTTTCCTCCAAACGTGATGCCTGGCATTCACACCAAAGAGTTCAATCTTTGTCTCATCAGACCAGAGAATTTTGTTTCTCTTGGTCTGAGAATCCTTCAGGTGCCTTTTGGAAAACTCCAGGCGGGCTGCCATGTGCCTTTTACTAAGGAGTGGCTTCCGTCTGGCCACTCTGCCATACAGGCCTGATTGGTGGATTGCTGCTGAGATGGTTGTCCTTCTGGAAGTTTCTCCTGTTTCCACAGAGGACCTCTGGAGCTCTGACAGAGTGACCATTGGGTTCTTGGTCACCTTCCTGACTAAGGCCCTTCTCCCCCGATTGCTGAGTTTAGATGGCCGGCCAGCTCTAGGAAGAGTCCTGGTGGTTTTGAACTTCTTCCACTTACTGGTGATGGAGGCCACTGTGCTCAGTGGGACCTTCAAAGCAGCAGAAATATTTCTGTAACCTTCCCCAGATTTGTGCCTTGAGACAATTCCTTTGACTTCATGCATGGTTTGTGCTCTGACATGAACTGTCAACTGTGGGACCTTATATAGACAGGTGTGTGCCTTTCCAAATCATGTCCAATCAACTGAATTTACCACAGGTGGACTCCAATTAAGCTGCAGAAACATCTCAAGGATGATCAGGGGAAACAGGATGCACCTGAGCTCAATTTTGAGCTTCATGGCAAAGGCTGTGAATACTTATGTACATGTGATGTCTCAATTTTTTTATTTTTAATAAATTTGCAAAAACCTTGAGTAAGCTTTTTTCATGTTGTCATTTAGGGGTGTTGTGTGTAGAATTCTGAGGAAAAAAATGAATTTAATCCATTTTGGAATAAGGCTGTAACATAAAAAAATGTGGAAAAAGTGATGTGCTGTGAATACTTTCTGTATGCACTGTACCTTTTCACCATTTTGGGTCATTCATTGCATTTCAGCTGATTAAATGTGAAGAAAAACCGAGGTGTTCTAAAATGTTTAACCTGTAGTACGAGTATGGGTATATGCTTGAGTGGGCTCTGAGACAGACGGGCATCTCTTCCATAGTTGGTTTTTGCCTGGGATAGGCTTAATTATAAGTGTTTAGAAATTAGAGTCGCCTTGTGCTGGGATGAATACACTGGTATGGTTTTGGAAATTATTTTACATCTTTGTAAGGAGTCAATATACTTGGGTTAGTTTGATGTGGATGTTGCTTGGAGGAGTTTATTTTTTTAATTGGAAATTGTATTTCATGCAGATTGAATGACAGTTCTGGTTTACATATTGGTTAATTCTGATTGCTTATGCCCCTGTAACACTAAACTGTATTTATTGAACTCTGTCTCGGGTAGTATGGTATATGGTTGTAGTTTTTATTTTTTTTTTTTCCCATTTGATATTTCAAAAGCAATGCTGAAAAGCACCTGTAATATACTGCTTCTATATTGCTCGATTCTTGTCTTGCATCCATTACTCTTGGGATTGGCTGCCATCTCTGCAACCCTCACCTATTTTAAGTGAGTTGAATAATGGATGAATGGTTATATATTAAATATAAAGCTTAAATGTGAGAAGTAGTGTGCCATTCTTACTATGCAGTATTTCATGTGTGAGAGAATGACATTTTGACTTCAGCCAGTTCATTAATGATTTTGAAATTGGTGGAGGAAGGTGATGTTTTATTTGGAATATTCAGGAGTTGGAAAGTCAAGCTTCTTGCTACAATGCTGAAATAGTAAAAGAAGTTGATTTAATTTTCAGTGTTAAATTGTAGGAAGACAACAGCCACACATGCACTCATAATCTTAAAGAGTAAACTTGTCCACAGCCACAAGCAGAAGTGATATTCATGAAATAGCTTAGTTTTATTGGCATACAGGAAGAACATCAGGCAAACATTCCCCTAGTAGCATGTAAATTAAAACAAAAAGGAAGCCTAAAACACACATTGATGATGTAGCAGGGAACCACAACAACAATCTGACAACAGACCACTTTCTGCCACTTTATTTACCTAAGATGCAAACTCACTGAGCTGTCCAATAACTAATTTTTCTTTCTTTCTTTTCTTTTTTTTTTTTTTGCTTGTTTTATAGATTGTTTGGCTCCTGAGACAGATGAAAAAGATCCACGTGTATATCTTGTTAAGGACGGAGAGTTTGATCTTCATGTATGTGGGATAATGCCATCTCCATGACTTTTAATGCTTTCCATTGTCATCAGTCACTTCAAATTATTTTTTTTTTCTCCTCTTTGAGGTTTGAATGTTGCTGTTGTTTAGTTTTGCAATTTGGTGTCAACTGGAAATTCTTTCCTTACTATGTTGCTTGACTCACAGCCAATGTGCAAAGCAGCATGTTGACCAATGTACAGTTCAGAATACCTTATTACATATATAATTGAGGGAATGGGGACTGAAAAGTTATTTTTCAGACATGTTTTGTAAATATTTATATATATATATATAAATATATATGCTTTTTTCTGTGAATAAAGTAGCATTTGTAAAATTTAAAAATTGGAATATTGTTTTTTTTAATTAGCTAAATACACAAGAATATGCATTGCAGAGTCCCTTTCTAAACCCACAAAGTCCAGTGTGTTATGATTTTTATATATGTGCCATCAGGGAAGGAATATTGTGGAGACACCTTTTATTTCTATAGCACATTTTCATATAAATGATGATAGAGTTCAAAGTGCTTTACAAGAAATGTTTTGTTTCTTAAAAAAGAGTACTGCAATATTGCATTTAAACACGGTTTCATTAGAGTTTAAAGTGTGGCGCGGTGGTAGTGCTGCTGCCTCACAGTTAGGAGACCCGGGTTCGCTTCCCAGGTCCTCCCTGCGAGGAGTTTGCATGTTCTCCCCGTGTCTGCATGGGTTTCCTCCCACAGTCCAAAGACATGCAGGTTAGGTGGATTGGCGATCCTAAATTGTCCCTAGTGTTTGTGTGTGTTCCCTGCGGTGGGCTGGCACCCTGCCTGGAGTTTGTTTCCTGCCTTGCGCCCTGTGTTGGCTGAGATTGGCTCCAGCAGGCCCCCGTGAACCTGTAGTTGGATACAGTTAGGATATAGCGGGTTGGGTAAAATAGATGGATGGAGTTTAAAGTAAAGTAACTGAACATTCATACCATTAGTAAATCTTAAAATGTATGTATGAAATATATCTTATATGTGGGCAGCATGGTAGTGCAGTGGTAGAGCTGCAAAATGGATGTATACCCTGCAATGGACTGGTATTCTGTGCATGGCTGGGTTGGGTCTCAGCTTGCCGTTGAATAGTGTAGGATGGATCTGAACTTGACAAATGGCATTAGAAATGGATGAACTGGTAGATTAGGCCGTATGGAGTAGTGGTTAAAGCTTTAGACTTAAAATTCTGAGGTTGTAGGTTCAAATCCTGTTATTGACACTGTGAGCAAGTCTCTTCACCTTCTCTGTGCTCCAATTGGAAAAAATGAATTAAATGTGATCAATTGTATCTCAAATGTTGTAAGTCACCTTGGGTAAAAATGTTAGCCAAATAAGTAAAGATAATGTTCTTTGCTATATGTAATTTAAAACACAGAATATTAATGGTCATAAGAATTAGTTTTATGGAATGGATTACTATCACAGTTTATAATATATATATTATATATATAATATATATATTTTTTTTTAAACAAACATATCTCAGGCTGGGTAAGAACAAAATCGAGTACAGTAGTTTCATGCTTAACACAATCCTGAAAAAAGACCTATTATGTCAGGGTAATACTGGCGTTAACTATCAATACATGATCTGAAACATATCTACACAAAAAGAATCCAGCTAGTTAATACATTTCTAAAGAACCAGGAATTCAGTTTATGATTATAAAGAAATTTGCGGCAGTGGAAATTAATTAGATTGTTTGTTCTGGTTTATACAGTCACTTTGGGAGAAGTGTGAAACTTAGTGAAGGCGTGCATACAAAATTCCTACCAATTGATGTTTTCCCAATGGATTAATGATTTTTCTATAATGCTGCTCTTACCCTGTGATGTCCCACAATTACTTTTTCAAACGTAATTCAGATTTGGATGTAGCTGCCGTTTGACAGACTGAATATGCAAAGAAATGAGAAACGATTCAGCGGCCACTGGCAGTTAAACTCTAGTACTATCTACTGTTTGTCCAACTTGTAAATGTCCCTGTAATTTAGTTTTATCAGAGGCACCAGAGGACAACTTGCCTAGTGTTTGTACCACTACTAATCCATCGTTTTCATATTTATGACGCTCTCTTACTGCCCTCTATTGTCCATCAGGTGTCCTCTCTTTGAAAGCTCCCGCGGCAGTCTGATCGCACTGCTTAATCTCGAAGCAAAACTCGCACAGGCTCCTCCTACTCGGTCTTCTAGCGTTGGCTCCGCCTCCCTCTTTCCTTTCAGTGCGCATGACCCGAGCCAGCAGGCGGCTGCGTGCAGACGCCGAAGCTGTGACGCCCCGGGTTTCCCAGGCTGCGCCGCGGCAGTTTATATCAGAAAGCCGAGGCGCAGAAAGCGGAGTGCCAACGAGAGCCGACCGCGTTTGGAGTGTGTTCTCCAAGGTTTAGAGAAAAAGCCCTCGCTCTTGTTCCTGGCCTCTGCACGTCGCCGGAACATGCCGTTTTACTTCCTACAGGGTCTCGCGGCGGGCCTGTGAGTGTCTGTCGGCCACCCACCCACCGTCTCTTCGGAGGAAACCTCCCTCCCCCACCCGCCGACCTGCTCCGGCCAGGCGATGACAGCGGCCTCGGCAACCCCGCAGCAGATGAGAGACCGGCTGCTGCAGGCCATCGATAGCCAGAGCAACGTGAGTACCAGGCGCTGTGTGCGCGCAGGGGTCTCCAGCTGGCGGTCACAGGCAGGAAATCTTGCAGGACGCTCTGAGACAGTGTCCGCGTTGGCGACCGGAGAGCAAGAGCTTCGAGTTGGTCGTGTGCTTCACTTCAGCTGTGCTGTCCTGTCGTCCCCTCCTTACCTGTTATTACACGAACACCTCCACTGTTTGGTTGTTGGAAAGCCTGTCGCTGTTGCGTGCAGGCAGGGCCACAAAGCAAGAACACTTTGTGTAGTTTTGAAATATTCATCCAACACTGTGTCAGAGGGATTCCGAAATTCCTGCTTAAATGTTTACGAAAATCTCCCAAACCTGAAATAAAGTATTAAGAAATGTAAGCATAGGAGAAGACATCCCTTGGCCCACTACGACCCTCCGCTAACTGCGGTCGATCAGGCGTCCGTCTTCAGCTTATACGACTACGCGAGGCCGAGGCTGTGCGGCCTAACATGCAAGCTCCCTTCTCTGTGTGTGTGCGTGTGTGGAGAGGGAGCAGTTACGGGACTACTCACGGCCTAGTCGACTAAACTTTGTGTCCGGGGGGGTGTTGGAACCAAAGGCAGCTTTATCGTTCAGCAGTTATCGGGAGAGAAGGGTTCCGTTGAAGTCCTCAAAAGTCACACTTGGTCTGTGACAAGGCCATGATGGAGTTCTGACAAACTACTTTGTTAGAGTAGTTTGTGCCGCCGTTTCTGTTCGTAGGGCTTCCCCTTCTTGGCAGGTATACGGACGCTGTCCATACAAACTGGAAATGTTGTGCGAGGGGTTACAGAGTCGGGGAGCCCACTCCATTGTGTCTCCCGGGGGTGTCCCCGCCAGACTGCATTCTGTAACCTGTTGTCTTCCGATTAACTCTTCCCATGCCAGCATCCTTCACGTGATCCTTATGATCTTAATTTTTCAGGCATGTAGGGCATCATTTCAACGACCTGCTTTGTTAAACCGATTTGTTGAGTGTTTGATAGAGCACGATGATGTCGGTATATAACGGACGCGCAGTCAGCGGGATTTCTGCCGTCTCATCGAACTTGCTCTATTGGGTTCTGATGGCGGTAGTAGGTGTTTGTTTCAAAATTAATCCGATGGTGCGTTGCACGATTGTAGCTGGTATTGTGCATATGCTTTATTGGTATGCTGGAGTGGAAGGATTTATCTCTCGCCAGTTTTCAGTGACTGTGTGACTCTAAATGGCTTTAGTTAAGTTTAGCTGTTTCTTTTACTGCCATTGTTGAATAAATTTTGTTTTTAATGTCCTGTGATTATGAAGTGGTGGTGTAGGCCCTGGAAGACTATATTAGCAGTAGGTTTTCATTGAAGGTACTTGGGAACTGCTCAGAATCTGTGCTTGAACCCCCATTGTTTACAGCGTTTCTGTAAAGGCAACAGACATGCTGTATTTTGTTTTTCTTTCTCTTCATTGCTTTTTAAACCCTAATTACTCAAGTTTGGGCTGACCACTTTTTAAAAAGTTATCCTGATTTTTCTTAATCTGTAAGATTGCAGGGAGCTGTAGCCTATCCTGACAACATCAGACACAAGGCAGAAAGCAGCTCTGGGTGAAATGACAGGCCATCATAGAGAATTCATGTGTGCTCAGAGACAATTACAGTAACCAGTCAGACAATCACATGAATTTTACAGTGATTAATTTTTCTTATCATTCATCTCAGAGTTTGCATGTTTGACATTTGTTTCTTTATTGACTTCCTGCCTTTTTGGAGACTAGTCTGAAGAAATGACCAACAGCAGTGATCTTAGCATGCATGGTTAAATAATGGTATGTAGCTGCTGAAGGCATCTAGGACAGGGGTTGACTAAAGGCTCACATATTGTTCCCCAGGTTCTTTGAGACTCTCCGAATTGCATTTACATGCGCTTTAATAAAGCTCAGGTAATAGCATTACTCCTTCTTCTGACTCAATCTGTAAATATTTCAGGGGGTTTAGGGTAAAGAAACCAGGGTTCTGTCTTAAATGGGTTACACATCTTGTCCTACTTTTGTGTGTACATATACATGTGGAGAAAATATGAATATTGTAATGACAGGGTTAAGGTGTTAATTGTAATTTGTCTTGGACTATCTTTTAAGGAGAGAGCACTGTTTTTCGATTTAACAATAAATCAAATTTTAACATTAGAACACTCTAGATGAGAACAGGCCATTCAGCCCAACAAAGCTCGCCGGTCCTGTCCACTTACTACTTCCAAAAAAGCATCAAGTCGAGTTTTGAAAGTACCTAACGTCTTACTGTCTACCACACTACTTGGTAGCTTATTCCAAGTGTCTTTTGTTCTTTGTGTAAAGAAAAACTTCCTAATGTTTTTGAAAAAATTTACCCTTAACAAGTTTCCAACTGTGTCCCCGTGTTCTTGATGATCTCATTTTAAAATACAAGTCTCGATCCACTGTACTAATTCCCTTCATAATTTTAAACACTTCAATCATGTCAACTCTTAATCTTCTTTTGCTTAAACTGTATAGGCTCAGCTCTTTTAATCTTTCCTCATAATTCAACTCCTGTAACCCTGGAATCAGCCTAGTCGCTCTTCTCTGGACCTTTTCTAGTTCTGCTATGCCCTTTTTTATAGCTTGGAGATCAAAACTGCACACAGTACTCAAGATGAGGCCTCACCAGTGCATTATAAAGGTTGAGCATAACCTCCTTGAACTTGTACTGCACACGTCGTGTTATATAACCTGACATTCTGTTAGCCTTCTTAATGGCTTCAGAACACTGTCGAGAAGTCGATAGCTTAGAGTCCACTATGACCCCTAAATCCTCCTCATGAGGTGTACTCTAGATTTTCCGACCACCCATTGTGTATTCAAACCTAACATTTTTAATTCTTATGTGTAATACTTTACATTTATTGACATTAAACTTAATCTGCCACAATTTAATAAATGATTCTTAGTGTATGTCAAATAACATTACCATAAATACAAAATACAATTGTAGCTGTCAATCTAAAGCTCTGTTCAGTTTAGATGGTCGTTAATGACTATGTATTCTGTTTACTACAATGGGATCATATTTTGATGTGGGAGACATGCACCAATCATCCACAACATTTAAAAACACTGACTGGTGAAGTGAATAGCATTATGTCATTGCCATAGTACCTGTCAAAGGGTGGGATATATTAGGCATCATGTCAGTTCTTGAAGGTAATGTGTTAGAAAAATTGGCAAGTGTAAGGGTATGAGTGACTTTGACAAGGGCCAGATTGTGATTGCTAAATGACTATGTCAGAGCATCTTCAAAATAGCAGGTATTGTGGGGTGTGTACCATTTGCAGTGATTATTACCTACCAAAAATGGTTCGATTTGGGACAACCGGTGATGGTTGCCAAAAGATCATTAATGCATGCAGGAAGCGAAGGCTAGTCCGTCTGGTCTAATTCCACAAAAGAACTACTGTAGCATAAATAGCTGAAAAACGTAATGCTGGCCGAGAGAGAAAAGTGTCAGCATGCACATGCATTGCCGCTTGCTGCGTATAGGGCTGCATAGCCGCTAACCCACCACTGAAAGCACCAACAATGGGCAGCTTAGCCTCTGAACTGGACCATGGAGCAATGGAAGAAGTTGACCTGGTCTGATGAATCCCATTTTCTTTTTGATCATGTGGATGGCTGGGTGCATCAGTGTCTTATGCTTGGGGAAGAGATGGCAGCAGTATGCACAGTGGGAAGAATGTAACTTAGCAGAGTGTAATGCTTTGGGCAAAGTTCTGCCGGGAAGTCTTGGATTCTAGCATTCATGTGGATGTTACTTTGACATGTACCACCTGCCTAAAGGTTATTGCAAACCATGTAAACCCCTTCATGGCAACAGTACTCCCTGATGGCAGTGGCCTGTTTCAGCAGGATAATGTACTGTGCTGCTCCACAAAAATTCTTCAGGAATGAATGAGTTCAAAGTGTGTGAATTCCAAATTACTCAGATCTCAGTCTGAGCTGCTGTGGTTTGTGCTGGAAAACCTGTCTGACCCATACATGGCTTAGACATATTGTAAAATGCAAGTACAGTAATTTTGATACAGCCCAAATTCTAAAAACATTGGGACAGTAGAAGATAAGTTTATATAAAAAAAAAAAGAAAAAGCGAGATATATTAATTCTGTTCATCATTTGATTTACTTTGGGGAATTTACTTTCCCTATCAAATCTCCAAAAAGCTGTGACAGTCAAGTGTTTACCACTGTGTAACATCAACATTTCTGTTAATAGCACTTACTGTAATAAGTGCTTGATCTCTAAAGTCACACGTTTATTATGGTTAGCAAGAGAAAATTTGGTCCATTTATCCATTTTGCAGGTCTTCAGTTGTGCAGTTGTACAGGGTCTTCATTGCTGTATTTTATGTTTCATAATAAGTCACATTTTCAATCACAGATGGGTCAGGACTACAGGTTGGCCAACCTAGTTACCTGCAATCTCTGCTTACACAGCCATGCACTTGTAATCCTGGCAGAATGTTGTTTGTTGTTGTCCCGCTGGATAGTGTGGAGATGTCCCTGGAAAAGATGACTGGATGGCAACATATGTTGCGCCAAAAGTTGTACGTCTTTTTGTATTAATGGTGCCCCTCATTACCCATGCCCATGTATTTGGCATTGACACACTCCCAAAGCACATAACATTGGCTTTTAAACCTAATGCTCATAATAACTTGATTAGTCCTTTTCCTGTTTGAAGCACACAATTCTCCAGGCCCCAAAAGCATTTAAAATGTTAACTTTTTGGACCACAAAACACAATACTGTTGTGCTATGCCACTTTTCATCTCAGATTGTGCAGAACCTGTGGCGCTTTTGGACAGTGTTAATGTATGGCTTTTGGTTTGCATAGTAAAGCCTTATCTTGCATCTGTGGATGGATCTCCAAATAGTGTTGAATGACAAAGGTTTACTGAAGCATTCCCAAGCCCATGTCACAATGTTCATTACTGGTGCATGACAGTTTTTTAAGACAGTGTCACAAAATCCAATCAAGCCTGGGTCTTGAAAGACTAGGTCTTTTTTGGAGGCTCCTTATATACTATAACATGCCTTACCTGTTTAATATTACGTGTTTCACGCCATCTTGTAATTTTAAATTGTCACGTTATCAGTCCAAAACTACCTCTTGTCCCAACTTTTTTTTGTACGTGCTGCAGGCATCATTTTCTGAATGAATGTACATCTTTAAACTATGCAGTGAATTAGGTAAAACATGAAATACCTTATCTTAATGCTTTTTTTTTTTTGTTTAAATATTTGGGAGTTTTGCCCCTTGCTTGCTTCACTCGGCAACCCCAGTGCATGTGCTGTACACTAGCCCCTCTGCGGTTCTGTGGCTCGTGTATGGGGATGCGCTTGTACAGATTTTAAACAGATTTTTATTTTAATGGGAATTGTTACATATGACTAATAGAACTATTTTACATTACAGTGAGTAATCAACCATATTTAAAAAGAGTAAAACGTAATAATTTGAAAGTCAATTATGTTTCATGTTGCGTTAGTTATTCGTTGATAATACGATTTCGTTCTGTTTGGCTTTGAAATTAACACGCAGATACATTTTAAACTTACACTTTTACTGTAAAACCTCAGTTAAAACTATTTTTTGAATAAAATTTTAGTCAATATCGCATTGAATTTTGATTCCATGTTTGGACTTTCCGGCCTGTGATTGAATTTCGTTTCTTTCTTTCTATTAAATAAAATGACTTTTTAGAATATTTGGCTCTGAGATTTGTCTTTGCAAAAGCTATTCTAATGGGAAACTGTTAAACTTTTAATATGAATGGCATATCAAGATTTCCTTTATTGTGTAATGTTATCTGTGGCAGATGTACTATATTACCTTTCTTAAATACATCCTTCTTCCTACAGTAATTTGTGCGGTGGAAGACTGGATGGTGTTAACAGTTGTAGATTTTCTTCGTGATATTGTAAGTTGATGTTTTCATCTTCCACACGATCACCGCCAACTGTTTCAGCATAGTCTATTGATACGCATTTAACCAATTTTCCATGTAACCGATTGACATTTTTGGTGTTAATTCATTTTTCTTCGTTTCTCGCTGTAAGAATTGTCCGTGGACTCATTTTTTTTCTGTTGATAACCCTTTGTAATGAAATTGTTCAATAGGATTTGGACATGATACGTCTTCTTTAATTGGGAACTTAAAGTGAGGAAAACATTAAAATTTCTAAGAGTTGAGAGAGCAGAAAATGTCTGTCAAAAGCATTCACACGAATGAGAGGTGAGATTACCGAGTGTGTGGTTGAAAATGATTGAGAGGTGGTTGTGACTTGAAAAAATCTTGTGGCCAAGGTCTCAACTCGCGGGACTTGAAAAATCTTCCAAAAAGTCTTGTCTTCCAAAATGTCTTGTCTCATCGCAGGATTATTTTCTTATAATAGAGAGACAACTCAAAGTAAATTTACAAATCACTTTTTTTTTGTTTTTATTAGCATTTTCTATAGTCTGTCAACATTTTTGGAATTGGAGATGTATTTGCTTATTATATCACAAAATGTGCTGACCTAGCATACCCATATGATAAATATGTTATTGAAACCCGTTGCAGTTTTTAGTAGTGAAATTTTGGTAAAGATTATCTGAAGTGCCATATTCCTGGCGGTTGGTCTATAAGTTGTTTTGTAGTGAAGATTTTAACAAACATGCTAAACACAAGTACTGTCACTGGTGGCTGGAGCCTATCTTGGTGGAATTCGGTGAAAGCCTGAAACCGGGCCACACTGGGTTATTGGCCAGTTGCAGGATCTGCACATGCACACTTGCTGTGGCCCATCTTAGAATTGCTACTTAATCTATGGGATGTGCAAAGTAAGCTGGAGTATAAGGAGAAAAAATCCACAGAGTCATGGGGAGAATGTGCCAACTCCACCCAGTCAAGATTTTACATAGTCTAGTTTACTTTTCTTGGGCAAAACTTTGGATTTTTAAAAAGTGTGAATTAAATTTTTCCACCCTTGCATAATTTAGAATTGAATTTTCCTATCACTAAAATAGGAACTTCACTAAATATACAATCATGAAAATAAGAGAAATGTTCATTGCCCAAGTATGGGTAGAAGGCCCATCTCTTGATTTAGTTGAGGTGGCATTTTCATAGCACCTGTGCTGTTTGTCATAAGACTGGGTATATTAAAGCTATGTGTAGTAATATTAGTCTGATCATAATGGTATAATGCCACTTGTGTACATGTTATGCATGGCTAGTAATATGTACAATGGGAGAATTCACATACTTATATTGGCTTATTTATTTTGAGACCCACTAATGTTAGTGTGTTACAGGTACACACGCTCTTCATTTATAATCATAAAGTGGCAAACACCTCATATATTTTATTAATGTGAGCTATGTTGGTTTGCCATCCAGTTTTCTCATCTTGTTTGTATGTTTATAAGATTTTTGGTACTTTCCATTTTTTGCTTACTTTCACCTTCCAAACTTATTGGCTAAGAACATCTTTACATGTGAAACACATTGTATTATATCATAAAATCCTTGTCTATAAATTAAACACATCCCTTCTGGAAAGAATGGGCATGGGAAAATAGGAGGTTTCCAGCAGCTGTAGAGGAAGTAGTGAGTTTAGCTTTCACCTGCATGTGGGCAGGTTGTTCCCAAGAATTGTTATGCTAAACTGTTACAGAGAGTTGGGGAGGTATATTCATTGGACACCTGGCATTTTGTTTTTCCATATATGATTCTCTCAGTGAACATCTGTCTAGTTTAATTTTTATAGCTGCATTTCCCTCCCTGCATTATCCAACTTATCCGTTGTGTGTGTTCACTCTGAAATGGCTAAATTGAATTTAAGTGTTGTATGTTCTCTCTGTGAATTATCAATGCTGGGTTGTCCGATTCCACTGTAACCAAATTATTGCAAAGCATTTTTGGCAAACCTGAATAGGTTTATCATTTGGCAAGACTTGTATAATATTGTCAGACTGCTGTTAATTAGGTAATCTTTTTATTTGTTTAATATGAATAATTATTTTTTATCTTTTCAGCAGATTCGTGATATGGGGGTTGTACAAGAAGTGATCTCCAGTTTGGAGAAGTACCCCATCACCAAAGAAGCACTTGAGGTAGGATTAGAATCACAAACTAAATTAGCCACCTGAATATATACATTTTATGGTCTGTGACTGTTTGCCAAAGTCTGCTGGTGTGCATGGGTTTTTTTTTTGTTGACCTTAGACTTGTGATTGGTAAAGCTAATAGTAGTGTGAAATATTGCCCTAAATGCATACAATAGAAAAGTTTGGTGTAGATGCAGTTTTGTGGTTTTCAGGGAATTTTTTTTTTATTCTAATGTCAGTGTTTTCTTTAATTGATTTCCTGTAGCCTAAGTGTCTATGATCTTTGTTTAAGTCAGATGCTATAGATCCTAGGTTTCCTCACCCAGCCCATACCCATGGTCTGGTGAGAGACCATTTTGAGATTACCATATAAGATCTTGCAATTTATTAAAGAAAAATGCATAAAATGCAGTGGAATTGTACAGTGAAATATTAAAATTAGTTTGGAAAGTTTGGCATTTAGTGAAATTACATTTATGAGAAGTCTGTCTTAGTTTATTCAACACTGGAAGTAATGAAAGATAATCAACCAATTTTGTATATTAAAAGTGGTGTAATCAAAATACAAAAATGAGGCATAGATTTTGGCATTTTTCTGAGGTTTGTTTAGATGGCTTTATCGTAGGAAAGTAGTCTTTGGGTCTCAGTGGCCAGACTCTTAACAAAACTTCCCTCTATTGTATATTTAAAAATATCCTACATGTAGCTTCAGCACCTTTTCTCTGTGTCCTTGTATGTCACAGCGTCTCTTGACCCAGTACTCCCTCTTTTGAGTTTATTCTTATAGGGCCTGCTTTTCAGCCTCTGTCACTTCAAGGAGTCTTGCTCACCTCATCTTTAAAGGTGTCTCTCAATGTGCCTCCTAAGCCTTTATTTTTCCTCTTTGTGTCTCACACTTAGTTTCTCTTTTGATCACATCACCAAACTGCTGTCCCATCCAGTGATTTTCTGCCTTGCTGGTTTAGGCTCTAGCTTCCCCGTGACCCTGGCATGGATAAACCAATTAAGAAAATGGAAGGATGTTAAGTCAGCTACTGAAAAATGTCAGAAGAATTGTGTAATGTGCCATGGTTCAGTTTCAGATTGAAGAATAAACCGTCTAACAGCAGTGTTTCCAGCAAATGTCAAGTTTTGAAAATTTTCTGTCAAGTTTAGGTTCTGATTCTACGATGTTCAAAAAGTTGAATAGTAGATTTTAGTATGCTGTCCCTGTGTGTCTGTGTCTGGAAAATCAACATAGACTTTCGTGCCTTAAAATTTGATTTACATCAGAATATTTTTTTTTTCCTAGTAAAGATTCAAACGTTTTGAGCGTTTTCAAAGATATCTACTGTGAATGCCAATACCTATGTTCAACTTTAACAAACAAAATTTGACTTCATTTTCCTAACTTTCATTGTGTTTGTCTTGTTGAAGATCCTAGGTTGATTGTTTTTGGTAGAGTTTGTTTCAGTATGTATCGCCATACCCTTCAAAAACACTTTGACTTGGGTCCAATGTTAATTGCTGTAGGAGTTGTTTAATTTTAACCAGGATTTTTTCAGTCTGCTTTGTTTAGTCATGGGATCAGGTATATTGATTTGTGAAATTTTTGCATGAGATATAGGATTTTTTTAAATAAACACTAGGGTGCTCCGCCCCCTGCTCGTTTCGTTCGCCATCCCCCTGGTTTGGTTAACCGGATGTACAATTTTAAGAGATTTTCATAAAAATCGTTACATATGCATTATTTTAAATTTTAATATTTGGAATTAACTTTGAATTTTGATTCAGTGTTTGGACTTGCATTGTGACAACGCAACGTATAACCTGTGAGTGAGTTTCTTTCTAATAAATAAAATGACTTTTTGGAATGTTTGTCCATGCTCTCTCTTCTTCGCTTTGTCGTTGACATGTCATCTAGAACATAAAAAATTATTGCCCTGATTAAATGTATAAGTGCTGAGAGCACAGGCACTATGTCTGACAAAAGCATTCACACGACTGAGGTTAGATGACCATGGTCTTGTTCATGGGCGCCGGCAGGGGGGTGCAAGTAGGTGCACGTGCACCCCCCTAGCTTTTGAAAAAAAAGGAAATGGAGAAAAAAAATAAATCTTTCAATAATAAGAAAAAACGCGAAAAAATAGTTTTTATTTTAAATTTTTAAATTACAATTAGACGTTTACATTTTACAACTATACATAAACAATCATTCACTTTGTTTCTAAAAGAGCATCTCAAGCCTTCTTTTTAGTTGTCCAAACTTGTCTACAACTTTGTCGATAAATTTTGGACAATTATTTATTCTTTTTTTGTGTACACTAAGCATACATAATCCACTTAATCTATCGTCACTCATTGTAGATCGGTTCCAAGTTTTGACGCGCCGTAATGTGCTAAAAGATCTTTCAATACTGCAGGTTGTTGCAGGAAGTGTCATGCCAATCTTGAGTGCCTCGGAAACAGCCGGATAAAACTTCGTAGCCTCTTCAATTAAACTCATGCAATCGGTAATTTCGTTTGCAATGTTTTTATTTTTCCACATCTCATACCATGTGGTAGCATCAGATATAAAGTTTGGAAGAATATCACCATACAGACTGTTAATGTCTTCCAGAACTATTAAAAACGATGATTTATCCAATTTACTCATTTCTTTTGGGTGAAGTTGTAAAAGTGAAAATGCTTTCTCTTGTGTAAAAGAATACCGAATTTGTAGAGAAGATATTATAGAATCCAAATAAGGGATGAAAATGGACCTCCTAAAATATTCTTCTGCGTTTTCAGAAAGTAAATTGATCTGTGAACTTGCCTTTTATTTAACCGTGGCTGTTTTAATTCAATGTCTAATTCTTCACAAATCGATTGTGCTTTTTTGAAAATCAATGAAAACTCTTCAGAAACATTGTCTCGATGGGATTGCAGCACATCTATTAATTGAATTATATGAGCAGTTACATCTTTAATGTTCATATTTACTTGCTGCAACTGATTGCACACAGGTTCGAGTTTAGCGAATAAGTAGCAATTACTAAAAGCGTCAAAATGTAAGTTGGAGTTGTAATAGCAGTGAACAGCAAATGAGCCTTAACCTTTGTGTTTTTGTTTGCACTGTCCTCTGTAAGCTTTTCTAGCGCTTGGACAATTACCAAAAGTTCTCAGAAAATATTCTGATACTTTTATACTTTGCCGACCAACGTGTTTCACAAAACAGAGGAATATTAGGAATCAAAGATCGTCAGTAAAGTGCTCTCTCTAAAAAGTTGATTACTTCTTTAGTTGTGCCACTGGCATTTTGAACTTCTTTGACATTGTTCAAGTCATTAATGACGAGATTCAATATATGACTGGCACAATGAAAATACAAAGCCTTAGGGTGCTTGTCTCTGATAAGCTTCTGAACACCACCTTCTTTACCTGCCATCGTAGAACAACCGTCATAACCTTGACCGACAAGTCGCGACAAATCTAAATTACAATCATTTAGAAACTGAAGGATTGCTTCTGAGATTGATACTGCATCCAATTTGGTCAACAGAGTATAACCCAGAAATTCTTCGCACACTGTCAACTGCCCCATGCCTTCATCGCAACGCAAAAATCGCACACCAATGGATAGTTGTTTTGTTCCACTAATATCTGCAGTCTCATCAGCCAACACAGAAAAAACGGATGCTTTTTTAACCTCGCAGATTATCTGTTCTTTGAGAATATCTGCACAGGTTTGGATCAGCTCATTTTGAATCTGATGGGATATGTATAACGCATTTTTTGGTCCAGATTCCAAATGATTTTTTAAAACTTGATCACCTGATTGAATTCGGAAATGCAACATATCTGAGAGGTCTAACTGTATGTAAGTGCTTACAAAATTACATTAAAAACTTAAGGAAAAAAGCACTACCTATGCCACTGAATACATCAATAACATTTTTAACTATATTCCAGTGATCATATGATAACAAAAAAAAGTCGATTTTTTGTCAGAAAATTAAAAATTAGGTCATGCCTTAAGTGGTTAATCTATCTATGCAAAAACTGACTGCTCTGTACTGTTCAGAGATAGCGACTGTATTGGCAGGTATTTAATGGGCACATACATATACAAAAAAAGTTTTTGTTGCGGGGGGGAGCGTAGAAAGAAAAAAATCTCTTTATGCACCCCCTGAATTAAATCCTGGCGGCGGTAATGGTCTTGTTTGAAAATTAGTTGTAAGTAGGACGTGACTTAAAAGAATGTCATGTTAAAAGTCTCCGTCTCACGGGACTTCATACCGCACCATTGTTTTTGGAATCTTTTAATTCCCGCTGGCAACACAAATTAGACGATCTGCAAGTCTCCAACTTAAAGTTTAAATCCAAACAACATATTTGATCTTTTTTCGTTGTTCCGTTATTTCACTGAGTAATTTGTTTGTGCTAATGTGACCTTTACTATCCTTTTTTTGAGACTTTTGAATTTTTGTACTTTTTTATCTCTAACCTGCTCTGCATGTGTACTGCGCCAACATTTTTGGAATCTTTTATTTCTTGCGGATACACCTCTTCATTGGGAAGAAAAACTTTTTTTCCCTCCTGATGGCAACACGAATTAGACGATCTACAAGTCTCTGACTTAAGTTTAAATCCGAACAATATATTAAATCTCTTTTCGCTGTTCCATTATTTGAGCGAGTAATAATTTTTGCTAATGTGCTCTTTACTATCCTTTTTTTTTTTTTTTTATACTTTCGAATTTTCATACTTTCATTATCTTTAACCTGCTCTGCATGTGTACTGCATCAACATATTTGAATTCTTTACAACATTCTACTTTGTCATCTACTCTTTGTCCTTTATTTCCCGCCCTGAGCGTGGACACTTCTCATGGACTTGTCTTTCTGAGAAAATCATGTCCAAGATTTTTTTTTTAAATAATAGAGAGATGTATGCACATATGAAGGCTTACACAAACCCACCAATGCAAGCAGACACACTCAAAAGAAATAAGTGAAGATAGTCGACGGATTGTTTGCCCCACCCTAGCGTATGATATATGGTGAAGAGTAAGAAATTAACACATGCATACCCCTAGATATATAAAAGTAAATCCGGACAGAGGCATTAAGCCACCCCCTATTATCAGTCTGTCCATGCAGCTTGTTTATTTCATTTGACCCAATGTGTTTAACTTCTATTTAAATATTATTTAAGTGTTGCACTTTATTCTCTGTTCCATTGAGGCTTGGACTCCACAAGACCTTGGAAGGTGTCCTGTGGCATCAGTTACCAAGACTATAGCAGCAGATCCTTTAAGCTTTGCAACTTGTGAAGTGGGGTCTTCATGGATCAGACTTTTTTTTCCCTCTTCAAGCACTTCTCACAGATGCTCAATTTCATTGAGATCTGGGGACTTTTGAGGTCAAATCAACACCTTGAACTTTTTGTCACATTCTACAAACCACTCCTGAACAATTGTTGCAGAGTGGCAGGGTGCGTTATCCTGCTTGAAGAGGCCACTGTCATTGGAAAATACTGTTGCCATGAAGGGGTGTATGTGGTCTGCAGCCATCTTTAGGTATGTGGTACATATCAAACTAACATTCATATGAATGCCAGGACCCAGCGTTTCCCAGCAGAGCACTGTCCAGAACATTACACGTTCTCCAGCATTTATCATGCTGTTATCTCTTCCCAGGTAAACAATGTGTTCATATGATCTAAAAGAAAAGAAGACTCTTTAGACCAGTCCACAATATTCCACATCTCCATGTTTCAGTTGTGACACTCCTTTGCCCACTGTATGCACTTTCTGTGATGTACAATGGTCAGAATGGGCATTTTGATCAGTCTGTGATATGTGATATCTACTCTTGCATTTTGCTCTGTACTTGTAATATTACTATTATACTATTGTATTGAGGATTACTGTGTTCTGTTTACTGTATTGTATTTACCCCTGTTTTTTTGACACCCACTGCACGCCCAACCTACCCAGTAAGGGGTCTCTCTTTGAATTGCCTTTCCCAAGGTTTCTTCCATTTTTTTTTCTCCTCTACAAGGCTTTTTTTGTCAGTCCAGGCTGGGGGGTGGGGGCTATCAAATGACAGGGCCTGTTCAAGCCCATTGCCACTCTCCTTGTGTAATTTTTGGGCTATATAAAAATAAATTGTATTGTCTGTGACTACACAGTAAGCGTTGATACACTTTTGTGTTCTGACACCTTTTGTGGGATTAGCAGAAGAGAGATCACTTCACTTTACTCTACACATTTTTTGCTTCCAACAGATCACCTTCAAGAACTGCCTATTCACTTGCTGTAAAGTACAGTATAACCCACCCCTTAACGGGTGTCATTGTAACAAGATAATCAATGCTTTTCACATCACCTGTCAATGGTTTTAATGTTGTGGCTGTTTACTCTGTGAGAATGAGCCTCTGTGTCGAATGTTAACCAGTTTTTAATACTGTACTGAGTGCTGTCATGTTTTCTGAGCTGAATGTTCATCAGTTTTTCAGCTAAACAAATCAATAAAATAGTGATTGGCCACACCACTAAAAATGTATGTGATGCCTGTTTTAAAGTTGCTTTTAAAAAGTGAAGTCATTTAAAAGTTCATAATGCTTTAGTACTGACATCACTTTCTTCAGCGTTAATCTCAGACCTTGGGTGGTGAGGTTTCAAGTTGGCAACACCTCATTAAAGCAATAGTACCAACACAGTATCTGTCTGATTTATGAAGATTTTTTTGCAGCTAGAGAAGTTTTAATATGAAATATAATATAGTAAGGATTTTTTATGGCTGGGAATTATTTTAAATTAACTATTTGCATAAATGTGATTAATCGTATCTAACATTATTACATGTAATTATAATGTAATCATAAATAATGAAGTAAATACACAATCACAAAGTTAAAGTAAAAGCAACACAAAGGAATTATAAAAAAAAAACACTAATGGCTTTTAACAAAACACTCTTTGAGCAAATGCAACCTGAATTTGAATGCCTTCCTAAAAGGCAAGTTGAAACGGAGGCAGTAAGAAAACAAGGCAAATGTATTAATTATCAAATTGACATAGCATTTGAAACACCGATGAGTCAAATTAAAAAATGATTGAAACGACTGTTGACTTTGAATGCACTAATAAAGACTGATTTAATTGAAATAATATTCATCTCTTAAATGGCATATGTTAAAACTTGTGTTCAAACTCCGCAAATACTATCCTCAATTGTTCATCACCACCAATGATTGAAAATTATACTCTACACAAGTTTTTGCCGCCCCCTGTCCTACCCCTTTGGACAGTTTAACAGTCTATGCGATTTAATGCTTTTGTGGTTGGTAGAATCATGGTGTACCTTGGGATTGGGTTACAGAAATGTGCCACAACAGAATAACAGTTATAAAACACTGCTCTACCTACACCTTTGCTCCTGGCATGCTAAATAAAGATCTCCGTAACTGCTATCTTGCTTAAAAACTCGCACCGTGCATTACTTGGGTGGTTATGTTGCATTCTTTGCATCAATTAGCGAAGACACTGCAAACTTGAATCATGGGTTGGGGTAAACAAAATATTTTCATATTACCTGAGGGATCAACCTTACGGAGACCTTCATCTTTATTTTCAGATTTAGATTGATGGGTACAGGTGAGCTGGTCATGTCCTGCTTGTTTTATGTCTCATTACTGTCCGGCTGGTAATTAAGGAAAAAAACAGCTAAGGGGCCTGAGTCAAGCTAAGGCTAAAGTTAATTAGCATCAAAAACTGGTCACTAAGAAGATGGTTAGAATGAAAACCTACAGCCCTCCAGGACTGGAGTTCGACACCCCTGCTTTACATAATGAAGAGGAAAAAAGACAAAATAAATAAAAATTAGAAAAAGGGAACACTAATTAAAATAGAAAAAAAATTAAGGTCCGATGGCCAGGGAGGACAGAAAAAGCAAAAAATCAACTCCAGACGGCTGCAGAAAAACATAAAATCTGCAGGGGTTCCAGGCCACGAGACCGCCCAGCCCCCCTATAGGCATTCTGCTGAAGATAATTGACCTCAATCAGTCCTCATGGTATTCAGGGTTCTCATGGAAGAACTTGATGCATTTTAAAGTCAATTCTGAATGACACAAGTAACCAATGTAGTGACATCAAAACTGGAGAGATGTGCTCGGATTTTCTTTTCCTGGTTAAGATTCTAGCAGCTGCATTCTACCCTAGTTGCAATTGATTTATGTCTTTTTTTGGGTAGTCCTGAGAGGAGAGCATTACAATAATCTAGTCGACTGAAAACAAAAGCGTGGATTAATTTCTCAGCATCTTGCAATGTTATAAGGGGTCTAACTTTTGCTATATTTAAGTGGAAAAATGCTGTCCTAGTAATCTGATTAATATGTGATTTAAAATTTAGGTCAGAGTCAATAGTTCCTTACCTCCATTTTGACTTTTAATCCTAATGCATCAAGTTTATTTCTAATAACCTCATTAAATCCATTATTGCCAATCACTAAAATTTCTGTTTTCTCTCTTGGTTTGAGAAAATTACTACTCATCCATTCAGAAACACAAGACATTGTGTCAATGAATCAAGAGAGTTGGGGTTGTCGGGTGCTATTGAGAAGTACAGTTGTGTGTCATCAGCATAGCTATGGTAGCTCATGTTATGCCCCGAGATAATCTAACCTAATGGAAGCATGTAAATCAAAAAGAGCAGTGAACCCAGGATAGAGCCTTGTGGAACACCATATAGAATATCATGTGTCTTTGAGGTATAATTACCACAACTTCTGCCAGGTAGGATTCAAACCAATTTAAGACCCTGCCAGAGAGGCCCACCCATTGACTAAGGCAATTTCTAAGAATATTGTGATCAATGGTATTCAATGCTGCACTCAGATCTAAGAGGATGAGAACGGATAAACGGCCTCTGTCTGCATTTACCCACAAGTCATTTACTACTTCGAGTGCAGTTTCTCTACTGTGATTTGTTCTGAAACCCGTCTGAAACTTATCAAGAATAGCATGTTTATTGAGGTGGTCATTAAGCTGCATAATGACTGCCTTCTCTAGAATTTTACTTAAGGCAGGTTAGAAATAGGTCTAAAACTTTCAAAAGCAGAGGAATCATGATGATTTTTCTTGAGCAGGGTTTTAACTACCGCAGTCTTGAGACCGTGTGGGAAGACCCCCCCCCATATCTAACGATGAGCTTACTATGTCAAGAATACTATCAATTAGCATGCCCCATACTATTTTGAAAAAACTTGTTGGTATTGGGTCGAGGATGCAGGTGGAGGGTCTCAGTTGAGAAATTATTTTCTATAAATCATGTAAATCTCTCCTGGTAAAAGAATTTAATTTGTTGAAAATGGAGTACTGAGGTTTATGTGGTTCAATATTGGTTAGATGTACTATATTATTTCTAATATTATTTTTTTGATTAAAAAATACAGCAAAATCGTCAAGTTTCACTGGAGGTATTTTGGAGGCATTCTATTGATTAACTTGGATTTAGCAGACGATCAATCGTAGAGAATAACACTCTGGGATTACTAGCATTGTTATTTATAATTCTAGAGAAATTACAACAACATAGTCCATCTTGAGAGGCACTGTTTTCTGTCATTTTAACCTTCAGTATTTCATAATGGACAGTCAGTTTAGTTTTTCTCCATTTACGCTCCGCTCTCTGGCATGTTCTCTTAAGATCAGACACTGTTTGGGTCTTCCACGGTATAACAGTACTAGATTTTTTAACTATCTTTTCAGGTGTGACTATGTCAGCAGCAGCTCTCATCTTAATATTAAAATTTTCCACCTTACTAGTTACATTATTCTCACTATTGTAGTAAGCACTACAAATGGACTGGTTGCTTAAGATACAGTAGTATATAAATATGGTACTGGATCTGCATGTAATTCTTTAGGTGTACACTTTTTTTTGTATTTGTTTCTGAATGTTAAAAATTACACCATAAAACACTGCCTAAGGCTTTTGCCTTGTGGCCAACTCTGGATACAATAATATTTTTTAACATGTTAAACAGGCCACGTTAATCACAGAAATTAACACATTAACTTTCCCCGACCTAATTTTTTTCTATTCCAGCTGAACTGTAAGAACTCTAGTTTACCATATACGTTCATGCTCTAACCCTGCCCTGACGGTACACTTGGATTATCCATGGACAATTAAATCTTGAAAAAACTGGTTGAAGACTGAGCAATTAATTTTATTAGGTTGATCATTTGCTACTTGCTAGAATTAAAAAGGCAATTTGGCAGTACTGAGTACTGCTGCTGTTTTCATATGCCTTCTTTTTTAAAAATGTTTTAAATAGTCTAAAGAGATATTAAAGAAACAACAACATTTATTTATATAGCACATTTTCATACAAAAAGTAGCTCAAAGTGCTTTACATAATGAAGAATAAAAAAATAAGACACAGTAAGAAAATGAAATCAGTCAACATTAATTAACAAAGAATAAGAGTAAGGTCCAATGGCCAGGGTGGACAGAAAAAAAAAAAATAAACTCCAGACGGCTGGAGAAAAAAATAAAATCTGTAGGGATTCCAGACCATTAAACTGCCCAGTCCCCTCTGGGCATTCTACTTAACATAAATGAAACAGTCCTCTTTGGATTTAGGATTCTCACGGAAGGACTTGATGATGATGGTCATGTAGACTTCTGGGTTTTAATCCATCCATCATTGTTGGAACACCATGATGCTTTAAGTAGTGGCGCCGGCCACCACCACAAAGAAACCGGAAAAAGAAACGGGAGAGTAGGGGTCAGTACGGATTTTAGAGCCACCATGAATAGTTACTATGATGAGTATCAGGATTAAGTTAAAGTGAAGTTATATAATGGCCATATTAAAGTAATATATTTTCAGCAGTGTTTTAAAGTCCTCTACTGTATTAGCCTGGCGAATTCCTATTGGCAGGCTATTCCAGATTTTAGGTGCATAGCAGCAGAAGGCCGCCTCACCACTTTAAGTTTTGTTCTTGGAATTCTAAGGAGATACTCATTTGAGGATCTGAGGTTACGATTTGGAATATAAGGTGTCGGACACTCCGATATATAAGATGGGGCGAGATTATTTAAGGCTTTATAAACCATAAGCAGAATTTTAAAGTCAATCCTGAATGACGCAGGTAGCAGTGTAGTGACATGAAAACTGGAGAAATGTGCTCGGATTTTCTTTTCCTAGTTAGGATTCTAGCAGCTGCATTCTGCACTAGTTGCAAACAATTTGTCTTTTTTTGGGTAGTCCTGAGAGGAGTGTGTTACAGTAATCTAGTCGACTGAAAACAAACGCGTGAACTAATTTCTCAGCATCTTTCAGTGATATAAGAGGTCTAAGAAAGCTGTGCTTGTATTCTCTGGAACTCTGTAAACTGCCATTATGTGAATAGTTAGTAAACAAATTAAAAGTGCAGTTCAGCTTTATGTTCCTGCTTGCACAATATGAGGTCATTGACAGCCTAAATTTTTTTGTGGCTGTTAATGTATACATCTGAAACTTTTGCTTCTCCTATCTTACTGCTAATTTATTCTTGGAAGCAGTCATGCTGCTAACCATGTTTTTGCATGTTACAGATGAGTGAATTTCTAAATACCTACCTACAGAATTAGTGTTTATTAATTATTAAAGAGAGTATGTACACTGTGTGCACAATTATTAGGCAAGTTGTATTTTGAGGATTAATTTTAATATGGAACAAACACAGTGCTATCAGTCAATCCAAAATGTTAATAAACCTGAAACCTGAATGTTTCACAACGGAAATGTGAGTGTGAACATCATCAGGGGAATACATATGTGCGCACAATTATTAGGCAACTATTAGTGTGCAGATTTATTATGCAACTAAAGGAAAATGAAAATTTTCCCATCTCACTTGTTTATTTTCATCTGTTATAGTGAGAATAATAAACACCTCAAAATTTACAAATAAACATCTCTGACATTTCAAAAAAAATAAATCGATCAATGTCCAATATAGCCACCCTTCTTTCCAATAACAGTCATAAGCTTTTCCATTCATGGAGTCTGTCAGTTTCTTGATCTGTTGACGATCAGCTTTTTGTGAAGCAGTGACTACAGCCTTCCAGACACTCTTCAGAGAGGTGTATTGTTTTTCTCCCCCGTAAATCTAGCGTTTAAGAAGTGCCCACAAGTTCTCGATAGGGTTTAGGTCAGATGAGGAAGGGGGCCATGTCATTATTCCTTCATCTTTAAGGCCTTTACTGGCTGGCCACGCAGTGGAGAACTTCGATGCAAGTGATGGAGCATTGGCCTGCATAAAAATCATGGTCTTTTTCCTGTATCACTGTTTGAAGAAAGTGTCTTCGAAAAACTGGCAGTAGGTTTGGGAGTTGATTTTGAGTTCATCTTCAATGCAAAAAGGTCCAACTAGCTCATCTTTAAAAATACCAGCTCATACCAGTACCCCACCTCCACGTTGGAGTGGAGCTCTGTGCCCATTACTGATCCACAGGTCCATCCATCTGGTCCATCAAGAGTCACTCTCATCTCATCGGTCCATAAAACCTTTGAAAAAAATCTGTCTTCAGATATTTCATGGCCCAGTTTTGACGTTTCAACTTATGTTTCTTGTTCAGTGGTGGTTGGGTTTCAGCCCTCCTTACCTTGGCCATGTCTTTGAGCACTGAACACCTTGTACTTCTGGGCACTCCAGGTAGGTTGCAGCTCTGGAATATGAAAGTACTGGAGGATAATGGGTTCCTGGTAGCTTCACGTTTGATTCTTCTCAAATCTTTGGCAGCTAATTTGCGTCTTTTGTTCTCAACACGTTTCTTGCGACCCTGTTGACTATTTGCAACAAAATGTTTGATGGTTCTGTGATCACACACCAATATCTTAGCAATTCCAAAAGTGCTGCATCCCTCTGAAAGACTTTTTACAATTTTTGACTTTTCAGAGTCAGTTAAATCTCTTTTTTGGCCCATTTTGCCTGAGGAAAACTAGCTGCCTAATAATTCTGCACACCTTGATATAGGGTGTTGATCTCCTTAGGCCACACCCTCCCTCATTACACAAATACACATCACCTGACGTGCTTAAATCCAATAAGCATTCAAGTTAATACAGCTTGGAGTTGGAATATACGCATTAAAAATGATATGGTCAAAATACTCACTTGCCTAATAATTGTGCACATAGTGTATTTCATTTTTTTCTTGGATCTATGTTGTCTCCTTCTAAATGTTTTCATTACCTTACTAGCCAGATTCAAGCCTCAAAACATAGCACATTTCATATCATAAACTGCAAAATATAAAATGTTTTAGGAAAAAAAAAAAAAAGCTTGGAACCTACTTATAATCAAATATTAATATATACGTAATATGAAATAAAGCTCAAGGGGTCAAACTCTGTCACGGAGGCCGCAGTGGCTGCAGGTTTTGCTTTCAGACTCTAATTAGTAACCACTTACTGTTGCTAATAGAACACACTAATTTTAATTGATTTGCTTTTTAAAAACTCCAGCAGCCAAGCAATAATGACATACAAGGTAATCTAATAAGTGACTTACAAGCTTGATTTCATTTGCGTCTGTGTACCTCTCATACAACAATTTGTTTCAATAAAAATATTTTAAAACAAAAGGATGTAGGTCTGAAACATATTGATCTGTTCTATGACACAAAACATGCATGGTATTTTTAAATTAAAAGGAAATCAGTTGGTGTGGCATAATGAGAGCACTAACAAACCATAGAATTAAATGAGTTTCCTTAACAGTGAGAATTTCTAATTAAGAATTTGTTTTCAACCAAAATGGTTTCCCTCCATAAACTGAATTTAAAAACCTTGAGATAACTAGTTAGCTGTTGGCCTATTTTGTATCTTATTATTGTTTGGCTGATGGTTAAGTAAAACAGCAATAATTAAGTGTTTCTAAACTTAAAAGCAAGTTTAATTGGTTATTAATAAAAAATAATGGTTAGTCTGAAATACTGCAGCCCCCGCGACCTTCCTGCACCGGAGTTTGTAATACAGTTGTTTAGATACTGGTAATGACGATGGGGTAAGAAGCAATGTTCTCTCTAAGATCCATGTTATCTTGAGCAAAAAAAAAAAATAATTGTAGCAAGCATTTTCAGTGGCCCTGTGAGTACTGCTTAATATTATGCAATGAAAACTATCTGTACATATGGAGTATTTTTTATGCATTACAGAATGCACTTGAAAATGTGTTGAATTTCATGCTTATTTAACTTCTTGAAGTCAATACAGTTGGATCATTCATTTGTTCATTCATTTGAACAGATATGCAGTGTAGCTAGCATTTTAAAAAAATAACTTAGGCAATTTCACTGTGTACCTTTCTTTAAAATCGTGCATTACATACTAGATTGCTAAAGGATAGTTCAAAGTTGATTTTGAATTGCTACAAATCATATATGTATTTGAGCCTAAAAGCAGAGTTGCCTGTGTTATCACACTCAGCATTTGTGCTGACCAGAAATATATTTTTCATTTTTGATTTTTTAAACAAATGTTTTCCATCCATCTATCCATCCATTCTTGATTCCACCTAATCCACCTAAGCAGAACTCAAATCCATACCAACAAGTTGGTTCTCAAGAAAGACAACAGCAGAAAGAAACCTAAAAAGAAAATAGTATGCACCATCAATGAAAAGCTGAGATAAAGAAAAATGGAATTGACAGCATATGTTATTAACAAATAACCAGCTGCTGCTTTGTGTTGGAACTTTAGTTTTCCATCACTGCAGACAAATGGATTTCTTTGCCAAGACAGATGAACATATATTTCCTTGTATTATTGGAGCATAGCTTTAAATTTTATTAACCTTTTAATTGCTTGCAATAGTCATTTTTGTCAACTTGGACATAGCCAACAATGCAGCTTTGAGTACAGTGTGTGTCTTAATGTGGCTACTGACTTGATAAATAATGTCTAAAACAATATGGCATAATGAAAAATATTAACCTAAACTGTACTCTATTTTCTGAGACTATAAATGGAGTAAAAGAAAATGAATTTAGTTTATCCTCTTAAATTGTTGAGCATCTGCTCCTGCCCACAGCACTCAACTGGCATCATGTGCTGTAAAGAATGACGTCAGTCCCAGCACTCCATTATCCACCACTGCTTTTATTAATAGCTGTAAAAAAATTCAATAGTTATTACATTTAACATGTTTGTTTGAAGACAGATTAATTTTCAACAGCCTTATTTATGCTGAGCACATGTAATTTGTGTAATATGTACTTCATGCTTTGCAGACACACCATGAGCAAAAAGTTACTGATATTAGTAATGAAAAGCCTATGCAGTACAAATGCAGTATGTAGCACCCAGAATATTTAAGCTATATTTGAATATATTCAAATATCTACCTATTTGTAATATGCATACTTTGGCTAATTTTATAGCCTTTTTTGAAAGTGAGTAACATTTGCGTCGAGCAGGCATAAAACAAACTGATTGGATTACTTAAGTGTCAGTTTTCAAATTATTCCCCTACAGGATTTCCAGATGTTACCAGTTTTAATCGCTGATTTCTGGGAGAGTAACAATTGCACAGTCTGCCCTTCTGTAAGCTTTTTAATGGCTCCTTGGTGCACTACTGGAAAAATGTTGTGCACTGTAGCATAAAAATTCACATAACTTTTGTGGAAACATTAGGGAAGAGTGCTTTCTGTGAAATAAAATCAGTTGTATATTTTGATGCATTTTTGTTTCATGTGGAGCTGGAAAGTGTTCACTTGTTGCCTGTTGATTGGACTTGCAACTAAGATTCTCATTTTACTCTGTACACATACACAGATGTATTGCATGATAGTATTAAAATTGTATGTGATTAAAAAAAAAAAAATTGAAAACTGAATTCTAAAAAATACTATTAGGCAACATTTTAAGTACAAGAGACACTCCAACAACAAAATAAACAAGCAACCATTGCAACAAAGCAAGCGTTTAAAATTGACTATGTGATCTTATTGTGGCATATTCCAAAAGTTAATTCACTCTTGCAGAAGGAACTCCGGTTTATTTAATGGCAGAATTTCACAATATTAGTACATTTTTAATCTTAAATATGTAATTAGTTGTATATCTAATAAGTCATTTGTTTATTTGCAACAGTGGTTTCTTGGGTTTCTCTTCATTTGGTGCACATGTCCTGGCCATTGCACTTGATGTTGACAGCAGAAGATGATTATTCAGGGAACCAGTCTGCTTCAGTAGTCTGATATTTGTTACTTTGTTGCCCCCAGTGATGCTGAGGATGTTCCTTAAGCAGTGAAGATGAAACCTTTCCATGCAGTTCCTCTGTCTGGTATAGGTTGTTCAGGATTCACTGCCATACAGCCGGGTACTAAGAACACATGCCTGGTACACCTTAGGTTTTGTGTATGATGTTGGATAGCTATTATCCCACACTCTATTGCTTAATTTGGCCATTGCTCCAGCAGCCTTGGTTATTCACTTGAGTTTCTTGTCAAGCGTCAATTTGTTGGTAATCATAGTGCCCAGGTAAGTGAATTTGTCGCTCATTTCAATCACTACATTGTCAATGCTGATTGATGGTAGTGTTGAGATGTTCTGACCAAAGACATTTGTGTTTTTTTTTGATGCTGATAGTCGGCCCAAATTATCACAGGCATAGGAAAAATTTTTTTGTTCTTTTGCCATCTGAGATGTTCACGCCCTGCATGTCTACATGGAAATAGGTGGTGGTGCTAAGCAACTGTGGAGGGCAGCGGATCTTCATTAGGTGGAACAAACCTCTCCTGCCATTAAGGTTGAACGACTTGGTGAGATTGATGAAGGCAATGTATAAAGGTATCTGCTGTTATTGACACTTCTCTTGGAGCTGCAGTGTTTTCTGATGAAGGGTAGGGGAGTGGGGGCATTCCTTTAAGGCTTGTTTTGTCTGTGCACATGGCTAATTTGCATACATAACCATGCAGTGTGTGCTGGTTGCCAGGTTATAGGGATCTGTGTTGTGTATTTGTTGAGAGCACACCATTTTCTTTTTGTTTTTTTTTTTTTATAAACCCAATTTGTGAAACTGAAACTGTTACCCAGGGATAGCAAGTTGGCAACAATCTTACAGTAAGCATGAGTGAAAGTTCTACACATGGTTATTAAAACTCTGATTTCACACTGGCCCTGCAAGCATTATGAGGCACTTGGAAAAAAAATATTTGCCTAAGTTGTCTGTACGGCGAATTTCCAGGAAAATATTTGGTGCACAAGGTCACCGGTGATCACAGTATGTTCGCTGCAAAAAATGCTTTGAATGTCGCCAATTAAAACATTTCCTTCAATACTAATGATAAATTACTGTCATATGCCCTTAGAAAAAAAACTGCTAAAATCATATATTGGAGTCACGACAGGAACATGTTTTGGGAAAAATTAACTAGTTTTAGAAAGTTTGTTAAAAAAATGTAATTCCTATGGAAAATAAGGCCTACGAAAAGTTGTTTTTGTAGGTGTTTTATTATGGTAAATCCAGGGGACAGGGGAATATCTACCCTCACAGCATAGGCTGAATGCAGAAACTATTCCAAGGTGTTTAGGAGCCCTTTAGAAGTGCATACTTACTCAAAGAAATCAAAAAACCTATAACAAAAAAAAACTGAACAGCATAATTTGCACATCTTTTATGATACTGGAGGAAAATGCAGTTGACAGAGAGAATCCACAGACTATGCAAGCAGTTTTACATGAGATTTTCAACTAAGGTTTCTGCAGCTGTGAGGCACCAGTATTAAACTGTGGCAACTATAATTTTATATTTTTTCTTAGTCTGTTTGGCTATTAGTTTAAAATTTGCTTATAAATTGTCATGTCTGTTTTGTTTATGTAATGTAACTTGACCAAAATTTTTCGACTATCAAAGATTACTTGCTTTTGGGTATACAGTGAACCCTCGTTTATCGCGGTTAATCCGTTCCAGACTCTACCGTGATAAATGAATTTTCGCGAAGTAGGATTCTTTATTTATAAATCAAATATTTTCGCAGTTAGAGTATAGAAAACCTGTTTACGACCTTCTAAATACGTTTTTTAACATTATTAGAGCCCTCTAGACATGAAACAACACCCTTTAGTCACCATTACACTCATATTACTCAGTATATTAGACAAAATAAGAGAAAATAAGACATATTAGACGTTACAAATATCATATTACTAGGCGACTTTCGCCTTTTAAGGCGACCGACTTTTATCTTCAATTATTGTGCGCTCCATGTGTACATCAGGCATGTAAGTGTAGAGAATGAGAACATCAAAGTGTCCATTCATAACATTTTTTTTTTTCCCCTCAAGTGTCTGTCCAAAGTTGTACAATGTCAGCCCGAATCTGTACCGCTAAAGACGGAGTTTCATGCACTAAATAAGCTATAGTTGAGAATAAGCAAGCACCATCTCCCCTGATATTTACTACGTGGTGAGGCATTTGTACTCCATCAACATTAATTATTTCCAGAGACATAATTTTTTCTATTTTTCCAGTAAATCGCGCACAAAAGCAAGGGAACAATGAGAGCACCAGAACTCTGCTCACATAGCGTCGCTTCGTACCTCAAGCCGCAAGTAGTAAGTCTGTAATAAGCGGAATATCACTACGCTTTGCACTCATGGGACGGAAGGACAATCCGGAACGCTTTTCTATAGTAGATTATTGTACTGTACATTTAATTGCACACAACCACTAACCTATAAAGGCACGACCTCAGTATCTTCAGCAGGTGCGTTGTCTTCTTCCGCTAAAGAAATACTAGGAGTAGGCAGTGGGTGTCTGGGTGCGCGGCTGAAGAACATCTTGATAGGCAGTTGCTGGCGCTGTCTTTTCACATGCGTGAGGAGGCTTTTGTAGGGTATTGCCATCTTTAATCATATTCAAGAGTTTCACCTTCTTCTGGATAGTAAGCATCTTCCTCTGGCGCTTAGTTTTATTCTCAGAAGGCTTAGAAAAAGCAGCACGTTTAAGAGCCATCGTAGGGCTTAGATAAAAATTCTCAAAGCGCATGCGTAGTGACGTAAGCGTGTATGACAAAAAAATCGCGATAGAGTGAAGCTGCGAAAGTCGAAGCGCGATATAGCGCGGGATTACTGTACTGGTATGAACTTTTTGAATGGACTCTGGATGCATATTTAACATAAATCTCTAAACAATACCTGGAGTTCAGTTTAGATAGTCTTAACATTTTTCTGATGTTTTTTCTGTACATTTAAAATACTCTCATTTGTGCTTGTTTAACTGCAATGTTTAAAAGTTTGCCTTAGCTTTTGAAACCCCTGTCATGTCAGCTTATTTCAGAAAGCTAGGGATACTTGCTGTCTTTTTGATTGTGTTCTGAAATCCTTTAAATCTTCCATGTCTCATCTTTTATACAGAAGAAATGCTGCTGTTTGCTGAGTATTTGCTTTTTGGTATAGTTTCTAAGACCTGTGAGATTTCAATTGAGGCATGACAAACCTACTGCTTGCTTTGGTGAGGGTTACATTTTGTTTTGTTAGGTTTTATCTCTTTTTGACTATGCCTTTTTTTTTTTTTTCTTTTCATTTTTTTGTCTACTTTAGCTATGAAGGCATTTGTTGAATACATTTGACTTGATTGTGTGGAATGTTATTTTCTTCAAATAAAATAATTAAAAAAAATGCTGCTTGCTGCAGGTGCTGACTGAGTCCATCCGTCTTTCCTTTTTCTAATCCAGTTCAGAATCCTTGATGGCTTGGTCCAGTTCTACTGTTGTGTTATTAGTGCACAGTTGAAAGACAGCAGCCAGTCCTAGCTTGCACAATTCAGGCACTCTAGGTAAATAATGAAAGGTAGTATTCCACATATAAGTAACAATAGTTCAGCAATGACTCAAAAAGCAAAGACCAAATTTTCTGGCGATGTTCATGACATTCATTATAAGCTAGCTTTAGTTTAAAATAAGTAAATAAATAATTTTAAAATGTAGGTTTTTTCGCTGTTCAGTTTTTAATACCATCTATCTCTCATAACATGGTATTTTTTTTAAATTTTGTGGATAGCATAGTATTTGCACAAGTATAAAGCTGGAAAAAAGCTTTAAAATGATAGAGAACAATTTCTGTGCAACTTATATTTATAGAGATAAGTCAATTAAAGTCATAACCACCCCCCATAAGTTCAAACTTTGTTAGCTTAAATCTACCTTAATATTTATCCAAGATGTATGCAATTTCAGTTCCATGGGTTACTCGTATGACCAAATCACCATGCCAAGTTTTGTTTAAATTAGATGAGATCCAAAAGTGTGGTTGTTTGACATGGAGTTACCCCTATGATAAAGGTTGTGGATGTACTTTGTTCTTCCGAATCACAGCTTATGTAATTATGTCCGAGTTTTGTCTTGTCTTTTTGTAGTTTTCTTATGTATTTTGTGAAATCTATTGTATCTGTAAACTTGTCTGTTAATGACAAACAATGACAAAGGATTTGTTTTTTTTTGTTTTTTTTTTTTAATGTAAGGCAGACAGAATTTTCGAGGTAAGGTTGTTCTACTCACTAATCATGGATCTGGAGAGTGGTGACCTATTGCATAACCTACAGTGGGTACGGAAAATATTCAGACCCCCTTCAATTTTTCACTCTGTTATATTACAGCCATTTGCTAAAATCATTTAAATTAATTTTTTTCCTCGTTAATGTACACACAGCACCCCATATTGACGGACAAAAAAAAGAATTTTTGAAATTGCTGCAGATTTATTAAAAAAGAAAAACTGAAATATCACATGGTCCTAAGTATTCAGACCCTTTGCTCAGTATTTAGTAGAAGCACCCTTTTGAGCTAATACAGCCATGAGTCGTCTTGGGAAAGATGCCACAAGTTTTTCACACCTGGATTTGGGGATCCTCTGCCATTCCTCCTTGCAGATTCTCTCCAGTTCTGTCAGGCTGGATGGTAAACGTTGGTGGACAGCCATTTTTAGGTTTCTCTAGAGATGCTCAATTGGGTTTAAGTTAGGGCTCTGGCTGGGCCATTCAAGAATAGTCACAGAGTTGTTGTGAAGCCACTCCTTCGTTGTTTTAGCTGTCTGCTTAGGCTCATTGTCTTGTTGGAAGGTAAACCTTCTGCCCAGTCTGAGGTCCTTAGCACTCTGGAGAAGGTTTTTGTCCAGGATATCCCTGTACTTAGCCGCATTCATCTTTTACTCGATTGCAACCTGTCGTCCTGTCCCTGCAGCTGAAAAACCCCCACAGCATGATGCTGCCACCGCCATGCTTCACTGTGGGGACTGTATTGGACAAGTGATGAGCAGTGCCTGGTTGTGTCCACACACTGAGGAGGAGAGGCAAGACACATGACAGCCCGCATGGAGTTTGCTAAAAGACACCTGAAGGACTCTGAGATGGAGAGAAATAAGATTCTCTGGTCTGATAAGACCAAGAGAGAACTTTTTGGCCTTAATTTCTAAGCGGTATGTGTGGTCTCTACTACAATGTGTTGTACATTTTATCCAGTCTGCACATTTTTTTAAATTGATATGTGAACAGTAGGCTTTGATATGCATTTAAATTATGATCTAATAGTATCAATACCCAACTGCAATACCCCTTGCTTTGTTGCTTATTATGGATCTGTTGTAAAAAAATGACACATGTTTAATGTCTGTCAGGCTTTCTTTGCTCCATTCTTATGTTGCAATGTATTATGTTATGTCAGATATCAAGATCCATACTATTTTTTTCTTTCAGCTGGCCCATTTATGAACCAGCCCAAATCGTATGTACATTTTTTAGTTCAGCAGTTGTACAATGATTATCTGGTTATTTTAAATCTTTTTTCTGAATTAATATGTTCTTACCAAAATGGATTAGAGCAGCTGCTGTTTTAGTAAATGACATCCAACTTAGGCTGAACACACACTGCAAATGTTAGCAGACTACCTTCGGTCTTTCAAAGTTGTGTCGCATGTCTCAACTACAGCAGATAGGTCTGTTTTAGCTGAATCAATGAGTAATATGGTGTATGAGACTTGGCAGCACCAACCGTTCATGTTGTTGTACTGTTTGAGGTAGGCTTCATTGTTTGTTTTCTGTTTGAGTACTACATAGAAATCCAAAGTGTAGGATTTGAAGTCTGCCATAATTGAGTTGGCTGCGTTAGGACCTTTCACTTTGGCTTCTGCTATTAGTAGAGATGCTCCAATCTGGTTTTTTTTTTTTTGGGCTGTTACTGCTTAAAGATATCTTGTTACTGGATTGGCTGATTCTGATACTAATTCATCCCCCCCCCCAAAATTATTTTACACTGAGCCACTACATAACCAGGCATGCAGCAGCATTATGTCCGATATTAAAGTGTTAACCTTGGTATTTTTATAATGAAACTATAGACCACAGGATGAAATTCTGTAGTCTTATTGTTTAGTGATCATAAAAATAGTAAAATTCCCTTTAAAATACAGGTAATCCCCAGGTTATGGACATCTGACTTACGATCGGGGCCACAGCTGCGACACATGCGCCTTAGTAAGTGCCACTCCGTCATCGTTGGCCTGGGGATGCTGCAAGCGGTGGCTGGAGGGGGGGCAATTTCGCTGCCCTTGCAGTGTTGTGTCCCTCAGGCGGCTCCCAGCGGCAAGCAGTGACCCATGGTCCATAGTCACCGGGGCCACAGCTATCGCTCGTGTGCAGGACGGAGGCTTGATGGGGTGGTTTGCTGCCCGCCCACTATGCTGCCACAGCTACTGCTCCTGATTGGATGCAGGCTGGATGGAGCGGAGGGGGACATTTCACTGCCCACCCACCACACACGGCTGCCCTATTCGTTCTCAGTGGGCGGCTGGTAATGCCGCAAGTGGTGACCCAGTTGTGGCTGAATGGAGGCCATTGAGGGTGAACGGGACGGCAGGGGGTAGCATTGTAGGTTGGCTGCCTTTTGAATAGGGGTGGTGGTGGGCGATTCACTACCCGCCATTGGCTGCACTGTGATCATTCCCGGTGGGCGGACGCTGCAGGCAGCATACTTTAGTGGAGGTGACTGTGTGGTGGGTGGGTAGTGAACCGCCCCCCGCCGTCCCCCATTCATTCTCAATAGCAAGCCTGCTTGTACTGTTACGCACATAGCAGTAAGTTGTCTCTTGTCAGAACATCAGACGTGTTGACGATGGGTGCCTTCCTGCTGTGATAGCGTATACAGTGCTGCGCAGAAGAGCTTCTCTTAACATTTTGTCTTCACCCTTCAAGAATGTCTCTGAAACACAAATCTGATGCAAGTGCTGGTGATACAGTAAAGAAGAGAAAAATCATCACCATTAAAAAAAAGTAGAAATAATGTCAGAGAGAGGTGAAACTCCATCATTCATTGACGGAGCACTTGGTTACAGTCGGTCAACAATAGCATTAAAATAATTTACCTGTTCTGACTTAAATACAAACCCACAGTCCCTATCTTGTACGTAACCCGGGGACTGCCTGTACATACCTTTTTAAACTAATAAAATTCATGTAGAGAAAATATTTATCCATATTACATATGGCATTGAAGAAAATGCTACTCGTAATTCTAAGCTGTCATTGTTTAATTTCTTCTGTACTTTTTTAAATTAAGCTTTGTTTTAGAAGTTTTTACTATTTGTCTAACATACATATTCTCACACATTGATTTAATTGATTAAATTTAAGCAGTGTATATAAATTTCAGCTATACATGTACTTAAATGTTTTAATCATTGATTACACTACAGCATTTTGCTGTTAAAACATGCATTTATTATATTCAGTTTTTTTCCCCAGTGTAACAGCTAATTATTCCTAATTCTTGGTGTAATTCTAAATGAGTAACCATTTTAATATGCAATTATCCAAATCCTTTACTGTATGATACACAAACACTGTACAAACGTTTTTTTTTTTTTAAAGCTGCAAATCTATCAAATGTTAATGTGATGTTTTATCAAGAAAATAACAGGCTAACATGCCGAAGTAAAATACATTTTACTGTTGCGCGAACAAGCCTATGGTTTACTATGCAGCGATTTAAAAATTCTTTTTCTAATTGAAAATATAATTGGCGGTACTTAAGCTTGCTCATTATCCTAACTTGGACAAGAAGTAGCTTTTCTTTCTGTTAGTCTAATCACACAGGACAACTAATCAGATTTTGTTTTTGAAGTTTATTACTTTCCTTAATGTAAAGTCTAATATAAATTTCTCTCCCTCTCTGGTAGTCTTTACTGCTTTTTGTTTACAGGAAGATGTGGGAAAGCTCAACTACTGAAATACCTTGTGTAAAGGAGCACTACAACTAAATTACCGTAAAGCTTAGAAAAGAAGGTATTAAAAAAAGAGTGGTCATTTTACCGATCACTGATCGAGTCTTTTGTAGTGAAGACTGGCCAATTTAGATTGGTGGCTGATTGATTGGAGCATCATTAGCTGTTAGCTGACAAATAATGGTAGCAGTAAATGATACAAAGTCTGATCTGGTCTTTGGTTTCTAATAATATGGTCTTGGATTGAACTTAAATGGCACTTCAATGTATTTTTCATGGATTAGCTGTTTTTAATTTGAGATGGATTGCTGTGTTTTTTCACTTGTACATTTTTCTTTTTCTGCTTTTCCTTGTTTTTGGAAAGAAAAATGGGAAACCCTCCTAATCAATAACTTACATATGTGCTTTAATGATAATCATTGTCAAAAAATCACATTACAAAAATTTTTATACTAATGTGTCAACTATAGTTAAAGCGAGTGGTGGGCCATGCTTTTCACACCTAGGCCTTCAGTGGTGTCCTACCTACCTGAATTAATAATCCACCTCTTAATACCATCATTATGATACCACGGCTATAGAAACCATCAATGTTATACAGAAATGCAGTATAACAGGGCGTTGCATCACAGACAGGTATCTCATGTAACGAGAATGAATGCCACTACTAAAGCAAGAAACCCAATTAACACAATTCAGCAAGTCTTTCACTGCAGCCACAGATGCACTGCATATTTTATATCTAGCAACCTAATAAAATGACAAAAATACAAAAAACAAAATGCATTGTACTCGCCAAAAACACTGATTTGTACACAAAATCCATCCTCCTTTCCTTCCTCATGAATAGTTCAATCACTTAGTTGTAGATAGATACTTTATTAATCCCCAAGGGGAAATACACATACGCCAGCTGCAGCATACTGATAAAAACAACATTAATTAAAAAGTGATAAAAATGCAGTGCAAGTTTAAAAAAATGCAAGGTGGAGAGTGCAAGGCAGGTATAACAGACAATAACATTGTGTAATGTTAACCTTAAAAGGGTTGATTTGAAGAGTCACATAGTGTGTGGGAGGAATGATCTCCTCAGTCTTGTCAGTTGAGCAGGACAGTGACAGCAGTCTGTTGCTGAAGCTGCTCCTCTGTCTGGTGATGATACTGTTGAGTGGATGTAGTGGATTCTCCATGATTGACAGGAGCCTGCTCTGCCACGGATGTCAAACTGTCCAGCTCCATGCCTACAATAGAGCCTGCCTTCCTCGCCAGTTTGTCCAGGCATGAGGCGTCCCTCTTCTTTATGCTGCCTCCCCAGCACAGTACCACGTAGAAGAGGGAGCTCGCCACAACCGTCGGATAGAACATCTGCAGCATCTTATTACAGATGTTGAAGGATGCCAGCCTTCTAAGGAAGTATAGTTGGCTCTGTCCTCTCTTGCACAGAGCATCAGTATTGGCAGTCCAGTCCAATTTATCATCCAGCTGCACTCCCAGGTATTTTTAGGTCTGCACTCTTTGCACACAGTCACCTCTGATGACCGCGGGGGTTGTACAGGTTATCAGTGCATCTCAGTTCCAACAATAAGTCCTTTACAAGCGCCATGGAGGCTAATGATGAAAGTTGAGTCTGTCCAGTCCTATTTCTGGCATAAGTTTTATTTCGCTTTAGGGATGAGAATGTCCTCTTGATAGAAGCAGTGGACCCAGGCATAGTCACTGCCAAACTTGCCAATGTGTACAGCTGCCCCATGCTTGCACCAAGATTTTTCTGCTGAGCTGAAGGAAATCAAGGAGATCAGCAGGACTTTTCCCTTCAGAATCAGTCCTGCCATACATTAGTCAGGTTTGTTTTTAGCCTGGACAGATCGAATAGTGTTCGGTGACTCTGTCTTAAGCTGGAGAAGGCTGTGTGGGAGAATTTTTTTTCCAGTATGTTTTTCATGTTTTTTTCATGGTAAAGAATGTTGTCCACAACATTTCTGTGGAATTGGTGGTAGTATGCATGCAGGTCTCCTTGTGCTGGGCCTCTTTGTGTGCTCGGAGTGCTTGAGAGGCACATAGTGGCCTCGTAGATCTGACCAAATCGGCCCATCACCACCTGCCTGGATGTCACAATAAATTAACAAAACATAATGGCACTTTCACCGTTTCATAAATGTTTAATTTCAATTTTTTGTGACAGTTCCAACACCACACACATACATTTATCAGGTAAAACAATGTATATTAAATTAATTACAACATAAGAGAAAACCTACAAAACGCTATTAAAACTGGAGTTACATAACTTGACGCTGTGATTTTTAAAATGTGGCCTGACGTGGTGCTCGGGTGAACACTTCACGCTAACATAAGGAACTGTTCCAATGTGTATAGCTTGTAGCATACCACATGGCAGTAGTAGTACTGTACATTAATAGGCAGGTGTGGGTTGTGGGGTTTTTTTTTGGTTTTTTTTTGCTCTGGAGGATAATGGAGACCGATGGTTAATCGAACAATGGACAATCAAGGTTTTGCTGTATTGAACTTTGTATATCTCAAGATAGCTGTATGTACAATTTATATCATTGTCTTCATGAGGATGACATGGCTCAGTGGTTAGTGCAGGTGACTTGATGTCTGGGTTTGAATAACAGCTTGGTTACTATCTTTGTAGAAGTTGTATTTATTCTATGTGTCTGTGCAGAGTTTGTTTCTCAGAGTACAGGTTTTTTTTTTTTCCTTCTCATATATCCCAAAGACTTACAAGTTTGATTAGTTGGTAACTGATGTGACCCAGTACGTGTCAGTGTGTGCATGTGCCCCATATGTGAAATGCCATCCCCATGTCATTGATTTTGTTAAGTGAACTAGAGGATTAGTGGATCAGATGGTGATGATTGTTAGGGGTGGGAATTACCAGGGACTCCCACTGGATAATATTCTGATAATTGGATCATGACAGAATTCTTTTTATTTGTTTTCTTTCATTAAAATATTAATATTGAAATTGTCAAATTCATTCTTGTATATTAGAAAATCTGTCATACCTGATGAACGTAGTTTGAATCCTTTCATCCCAATATTTTGTTTTATTTTTTAATTTGTAATAGTGTTGTCAGCCAGTAATTTAGGTTATGATATTTTATTTATAAAGTGTCTTGTCAATATATTAAAATATGTGTTTAAATTATGTGGTGTTTTCATAAACATGTGTTTACACTAGCGACTGGGAGCCCGATCGAATCTGGCAACAAATTCTATGTTTGTGAAATCCATACTTTCTCTGCAAAGAATTATTTGTTTTTTTAAGTCCTTGAAATGATTTTATTATGGCACTGATTTGTGCTTAAAATAGACCTTTTCGGCCGATGTAATGAAGAGCTTTCTGTTTAAATGGGGCTGAGAGACGTGAACTCAGCTCTTCAGTGTACCTCATCTGATTTTTTCCGGCAAACAAATTTTCAAAACAAACCGTATTTTACGACTGTAATCAGAGTCAGAGTAACTATGCTGGTGTGGTCATTTTAGATCCGAGATCGGCTATTAAAATTTAAACAATGACCGTTGTTAATACCTAGCCGTCATTACTCAGTTTGATAGATGTCAGAAGGACGGATGCCAAAACCGAACTGCCCAAAGATAGATTTCGTCGCACTAAGCAAATGCCGATACGTTCTAAATTACTTCCAGTTACAGAGCTGTCGAAGGGTTTAAGTCAGTGAACGATGCTAGTCCTGGAAAGTACGCCCCACCAAACCAACGTTCCAAAAACTAACCGAACTTACTGTTATCTGCTCGAACCAACACCGACTTACTATACTTGGCTGTCCAGCGGCGACACTGAAGCATTTGAACACCATACATACGAATTGTATCAAATTATATACAAGGATATGTACCAATAATGTGATATTTTTTACAGTAACGTAAAAACCTTTATACACAAGTAAACCTTGGAAAGCATGTTTTCAGTTTGTCATTATGGGGTTTTGAGCATATATCGATATTTAACCAAAATTAAATATACAACACAATATAGCTTGCTAAAAGTGAAAGGGTCTGAATACTTTCTGTTTCACATTAAATGTGCAAAGGGCAATTCGTGGAGGTGTTACTTCTACACCTTGGAGCACTCCAGAAGTTAATACTTTTTGTTGTGCAGGCACAGGTGGCTAATGCCAAATGCTAGCAGTGCTGCATAAATTGCAATACCTAGACATAATACACAATCTCTATAATTGCCCACAGTGCACCAGTCATATCAAAATATTGCAATACTCATTTTTTCTGACCAAATATATAATTATTTAATTTTAATTCTGATTTTAGAATACCTGACAGAATTTAGAAGCTGGTCATCTTTTATAGAAAATAAGTGATCACGTAAAATACATCCAGTAACAGTACTCAAATGCAGTTTTACATTCATTATATTAATCATTATAACAGATATTAAACTTCATGACCCTGTTCAAAAGTTTATATTCCATGTGTTGGGCTGTTAATACATATTTAAGTAAACTAGCAAAATACCCGTGCTTCACAGCGGAGAAGTAGTGTGTTAAAGAAGTAATGAAAAAGAAAAGGAAACATTTTGAAAATAACGTAACATGATTGTCAATGTAATTGTTTTGTCACTGTTGTGAGTGATGAGTGTTGCTGTCATATATATACACATATATCCATATATATATACACACACACATATATACACAAATATATATATATATATATATATATATATATATATATATATATATATATATATATATATATATATATATATATATATATATATAATACACACACACACTATTGTATATGTTCAAGTTCTATTTAAATTTTAAATAGAAGGAATTTTTATTTAGTTGACAGAATATTATTCCGGAATAAATCAACTCAAACCTTAAATAACTACTATATAACTAATATTTTGCTCTCCATAAAAATATATCCTGTCTACATTATACAAGTTAGAAATAAAGTAAGCGTTAAAAGAACAAACATTCAAATTTCTTTACTCTTATGTAATTTTATATAAAAATAAACTTAAATTTTAAATATCCCAAAAGATTTTGCTCTCCATAAAAATATATCCTGTCAAAATTATACAAATTCAAATATGAACATGGTGCATAACAAAACCTGGAAATATAAATAAAATTTGTTCTTTTCAGCAATAACAAATCAAATCATTCAGTTGTCTTTGCTCATATGTCCTTTTAATGGAGCTGGACGCCTGGCATCTTTTTTTTTGGCAACAAGTTTGTTTATGTTTGGTGTGAGGTTCTGTGTTGTGGAGATTCTCAGGATGGACTGCAGGTGCTCATCAGTGAGGCGACTCCTGTGTGCTGTTTTGTTAGTCTTCATGACTGAGAAGAGCTTCTCACACAGATATGTGCTACCAAACATGCACAAGGTTCGAGCCGCATGTAGACGGAGCTGGAGCATTTTGCGGAATGGAGTGAATAAACTGTGCGGCCCTGCAGTATCGTACTTTGCCTTCAGTGTGCCATTACACTGCAGCTCAATCACCTCCATCTGAATCTGCACAGGTGCAGTTTCCACATCGACGGCAAATGGGTTGCGAAACAACTCAAAATTCTTTTTTTGTTCTTCAAAGTCACCAAAGCGCCATGCGAACTCAGTGCGCAGTGCGCTCAGTTTATCAGCAAAGTGCGTATTTGGGAACACCGTTGTGCCGACTTGGTTCGACATTACTTGGCAACAGGGAAAGTGGGGCAAGTTGCACTGGTGCATTTGTGTCTCCCATAAAAGTAGCTTCACTTGAAATCACTTTGTGATTTTGCATGGTAAAAACGTCTGCTGAAGTGTCAGATTCTTCTTTAACTCTTCTGCTTTCTGTATCTTGTGCATTGCATTCAGGTCTTTCAGGTTATCTTGATGTTTTGTCTCATAGTGCCGTCTTAGATTAAATTCTGTAATTACAGCCACATTAGCTCCACAAATGAGACACGGGTTTACCGGCAATGTCAGTAAACATATACTCAGCCTCCCATCGGTTTTTAAAGGCTCTATGTTCAGAATCACCTTTTCTCTTGCATCGTGTGGGCTAGCTTCAATAACTTGCAGCATCATAAGCTAGACTTGATTAACGCGTAAGTGTTGGCAAGGCAGCTGAAGCGCTGCATTATGGGATCTGTAGTTTATTGTGTTACCAGCGCTTCATATCCCCGGCCATTAATAACAATAATATATAAAATGATCTTGCGGGCGGATATAATTACGCGGGCGGATGTGGCCTGCGGGCCTTGAGTTTGACACATATGGACTAAATAGAACTTGAAAAGAGATATTTTTTCAAATGTGATCGCGCAATTCAGATCGAGTTGATGCGCACTACAGCACATCGAGCCCTATTGCCTCAATAAGTCATCCTCCCCTCGCTCTTACTTATTTACCGTTCATCTAATGAATACACTGGAGTATGGCTTTACCAAAACAATCATTGATCGTGAATAAAGTATCCATTATTCATAAAGCTTCAATTGGTGATCTGTCTTTCTGCGTTAACCGCATATTTTTTCATACGTCTCAAACCAAGGGGATGCGAGGCTAAAATGCATCGGGAAGTGCGCGTACATACTCAGTGCATCCCCTCTCAGGAATCGAACCTCGGAAGCCAGCACTAGAGGCGAAGCATCTACTATTGCGCCACGGCGTGTGGTTTGTCTATTTGAGCGTAGCAGTGTAATTCAGTTTTGTTCAGCACTCTTTGGAACTGTTGCTTTTTGTCTGCGCACTGTGTCAGTTCACGTGAGCCGCTGAATATGGTTTTATATGTCACTCGCTCGCTTCTAATTGTTTCGCTGCCTTCTTAATTATATAATGTATGTTTTCTTCAGCGGTTTTTGGAGCTCTTCCTGGTTTTCTACGTACTGCGTGATTACGTGGGAGCGTGATGATGTCACACTAAACTCCGACCCCCACGACTTTCGAGCTCAACTCCATTACAGTAAATGGAGGAAAATAGCTTCTAGTTATGACCATTACGCATAGAATTTTGAAATTAAACCTGCCCAACTTTTGTAAGTAAGCTGTAAGGAATGAGCCTGCCAAATTTCAGCCTTCTACCTACACGGGAAGTTGGAGAATTAGTGATCAGTCAGTCAGTCAGTGAGTGAGTGAGGGCTTTGCCTTTTATTAGTATAGATTATGATCAATGTAAGGGTCAAGAATCTGCATCAGTGCCTTGTTAGATTGTAGTCTGTGCCTTTTGTATACATAGTAATTGTTTTTCTTAGTTCTTGGGGAAACTTATTTTGTACGAACTGTTAAAACAGCCAAACATAAGACAAAAAGCAAAAACTGTCTATCTGTGAGAAAAAGCAATTCAGCACAAAAAAAAAAAAATCAAAGTTCTTTTTTAAAAAATAAATAAATAAATAAGATTTTAAAGTGCCTGTCTACACTATTTAAATTCTATTAAGGTGGAAAAGTAGTGGTTCTTTGGGCACTGATTTGGATAACATACATTTTTGTCATGACTTGCCTTCACCTGAGTGCTGTTGATGAATTCAATATGTTTTTGTGGTCACCCATTATATGGTGCAGATCCTGCAAATGCTTTGTAAATATAAGTGTGGGGGGGAGGGGCTGGGTTCCTTTGGGGGCGTTTTGAATAGATAGCTACAGTTTCAATTAAAACCCAGCACCTCTGAAAATTTTACAATATAATTTGGAACATGTTACTGTGCTGTGTGTTTTCCCACACCCTTTGTAAAAAAAAAATACACACTGGAGTTACTGCTTTAGACTCTTGTTAGACCTCCAAATACTGTCCAGTCTTAATAGTCTTATTGTGACAGCTACAATGTGGGGTTCAGTAAATATCTGTGCAAATATATATTTTATTCACATGTACTGTATAATGTGCAAACTTGTATAAAATGTCATAGTACCAAGACAGTGCTATTCCATAAGCTGTATTTATGCAGAATACAATATACAAGGAGATTAATACAAAAAATGTATCCCATTGGGCCAAATGTCTTGCTGTTCCACTTAATAATATAGGTGTGGCTGTAATTGATATAACTTTTGTGCATGTAGTGGCTTCAGCAGATGCTTAAGACTTTTTTATTTTAATGCTTAGAAAAATACTGTTTTTCAATGATGCATTTGACTATTCATATTTTAGTACCAGACTTTTTTAGTCAGGTTTCCATGGGTGGCTGTAGTCCCCATTTGCATTTGTGGGAACACTATTCTAGGTTTTTTGTTGGCAGCTATCTGTCACATCATTAAGCACACTGTTGAGGAATGTCACAGTTCATTTATAGAATGTGCTCTTTTACATAAATATGCAGTACTTTCTATTATCTTTTTAGCCACCTGTATTAGTGTAGTGGCTGTCCTGTTAGCAATTTGTTTTAAGAGAGCTTTTTAGGGATTGGCCTTTTTATAGGTAAATGTGTTTTATGTTAATTTTCACCCTAAAGTTTAGCCCAAGTTTTGCCCTTGAGCTGAAAGACGACTAGGATAAAACTTTTTAGTTGTTTACTGTTTAATATGAGAAAGAGAGAGAGATGTAAATGATGCATATATGGTAGGTTTCTGTGTGTAGAGAGAGTTCTGTAAATTTCTTTTACAAAAACATATTGCTATTTACATTTGCCTGTTCAAATTTTCTTTGCAGCATGCTGCTTAATTTCAAGAATTGATTTACAGTTGTGTTGTAGAAGTGATGTACTGTTCTAACACTGATTGTCCAGTCTTTACAAATTTAAAGAAATGTATCCATCCGTTTACTTAATTTGCCTAGCTTAGAAAAACTGACTTTGAAATGCTTGTTTTTTTTGTGAAGAAAATTTTAAATTTCAAGAACTTACCTTTTGAAGAATTATTGGCTTATCAGTGTGATATTTTTCAGTTATGTGATTTTATCATTATCTTACAGCCTGTTATGTTCTCTCAACAGGAAACTCGACTTGGAAAGCTGATTAATGATGTGAGGAAGAAGACAAACAATGAGGATCTAGCTAAGCGGGCTAAAAAATTGCTCAGGAACTGGCAAAAACTTATTGAACCTGGGCAAGCAGATACAGCACCTAGGGTACCTCCTCCTGGCTCTGCAAATGGTGGGGCACACCCTTTGCGACAAGATGTTCTTTCTCCTTGCCCTGCCTCCCTGCAGGAACTGAAGAGCCGGAGTGAAATCCAAATCCCTTGCTCCCCTAAAGCAGAGAGGTCGGGAAGCCGCAAGAGGAAAGGAGAATTGAGGGATGGTTTTCCTCCGGCTAAACTCTCCAAGGTCAACTGTGACACTGTACACAACTCCAGCCCACCCCCAACAAATGGTATTAGTGGGAGCCCAGAGCCTCTACCCAGCCCACCACTTGTGGCAGAAAGAAGCCGGTTGGAAGCTTCAGAGAATGACCGGCAAAACAAAATACCTGTTAATGCTGTGAAGCCACATACAAGTTCCCCGGGGCTTGTAAAGGTCCCCAGCACTTCTTCCTTACTCAAAGCAGCAGTACTACAGCAACAGGCCAAAGCAGATGAGGTGGTTGGGGCCTCTTGCCCCCCAAGAAGTCCACGATGTGCATCTTTCAGCCCAAGAAGTATTAAGCAAGAAACTTTGGCCAAGCAGCCCACCATTTATGCAACCTGCAGCCCAAGGCCCTCCATTGACGCTTCTCAGGTGCCATCTTCACCTTCCCCACATCTTTTGACCCCACTCCCAGTACCAGCTTCTCCCCCTCTGCCAGTTTCAGAGACCCACTCCCAGCATCCTAAAACAGAGGCTTGCAAAGCTGTTGGTTTACCCCACTCGGAGATAGATGGGGGGGTTGTGCTTGATGGTGTTACTCCTGGGTCTGAGAGCAAGCGGAAGAAAAAGTATCGGCCTCGGGACTACACTGTAAACTTGGACGGTCAACCAACATTAGAAGAGAATAGCAAGCCAGTGCGGTTAAAAGAACGCAAGCTTACCTTTGACCCTGTAACTGGACAAATTAAACCCTTAACTCACAAGGACTCCCTGTTGGCAGATGAGGTATCACCCCATCACCGCAACCAAATGTTGGTGTCGCATCCAGCAGAAACACACAGGACAGAGCTGCTTAAGCAGGAGCCGGGATCCCCGACTTTAACCAGCCCTTTCCAGAAAACAAACTGGAAGGAACTGGCATGTAACAATATTATCCAGTCGTACTTGAATAAGCAGAGCAGCTTACTATCATCATCGGGGGCACAAACCCCTGGTGCCCACTATTTCATGACAGAGTATCTGAAACAGGAAGAGCACAATGTGAAGGAGGCACGCAAAACTCATGTGCTGGTGGCTAGCAGTACGCAAGCCGACTTGCCAGGGGTAAACCGTGAGCTGTGCACAGAGGACTTGCAACGTATTCATGAGCAGCATTGGCCAGGTGTTAATGGCTGCTTTGATACAAAAGACAACTGGTACGACTGGACGCAGTGCATCTCGTTGGACCCACATGGGGATGAGACCCGGCTCCACATTTTGCCATATGTTTGTTTGGACTGAGTGGCAGGTGGAGTAAAACGAACCAGGTGTTTCCATGGTTAATGAGGCAGCAATGGGTAAACCCAAAGCTCCGCCCCTAGCTGTTGTGAAAGGGGGAAAACGGGGCCAATCTGCTCCTTTGCTTCTGTTTCATTGAGCCTCATCCCTACCCCCATTGGTCAAGGTGCTGCTAACATCAGCGTAGCGTGGGGCTGGGAGAGGTTGAGTCTGGAATGCTGTTTAGGCAATGAGATTTTGGCCGATGGAAGGAGATGAGCCTGCTAAATATGGGGGGTGGTGGGTAAGTGCAGAATTACCCCTCTAATATGCCAGTCTAGGGCATGGCTTGTGAGGACAGGTGCAAAAAAAGGGCATGGCACCCATAACTACTACTTTACCCTGAGTGTGTATGCATGAATTAGTAAAGGGGGCTCCCATTTTCTTTTGGATCACCCCCAGTGCAGTATAAAAACAAACAAAAAAAAAAATATCAATACCCTGTCCCATGACATTCCTTATGAACCCCATCATAATTTCTCAGTTTAAACATAAAGGGAAGCAAGAATTTATTTTAAAATATTACTTAACAAAAATATATGTAATGTGAAGGAGTTTAAAATGGGGGAGATGGTTCAAATTCTTTTCTTTATCAGACTTTACCAAAGAGAGAGGATTATTTTTTGGGGGTTCCTTTTTTTCTTTTGGTAGTAGGGGAGCTTTTATCCTGTTTTTTCCATTAGAATCCTAGCTCTCATTTCGGATTCTGCATTCTGTTTTTTGCTTTTTGTGGTGTGCTTATTAATGTGTTTTTTTTTTTTTTTTTTTTATTTAAATAACTCTTGTTGTCTATATTCCACACAACCCTACTGTTTTTGTTGTTTTATTTGTTGTCTCCTCTCTCCTACTTGGTAGCTTCCTGAATATTTTTTTTTTTGCCCAACGCCAAGCAATCTAGGGGTGCTGTTCAGCTACAGCTTTGTCCTACTATGGTGTTCAAATTGAATACCAGAGAAAAAGAGAGTCTACCTACTTGTCAGCATTCCTTCTTGATCATGTTTGCCTTACGGAGATCCACCGGGGAAAAAAAGCCTTAGTGAATGTACAGAAACCAGACTTCTGGTAACCTTTCATGCTGAAGGGAGCGACTTTGCTATTTGGTCCTTTTAATTGGACACCTTGTGATATAAATGTGGAAAAAATAAAAAAAAAAAAATAATAAAAAAATTATTTTGAGAGTGTGTTAATTTCACTAGTGAAAAGGTCCAGTGATGTGTACAAATTTTTATGCAAGTACAGTATAGCCACTTTATCAACTGAGAAAATTCAGCATTGTAGACTAAGGTAAGTTGCAGAAGTTCGGCATCTCCAAAAGTCCTTATTTAACAAAAGTAATAACCACATTAGTTAAGATACATTCATTAATTGTGTGTAGATTCTGTGATATGGCTAGAGGTGGAAAGTAACAACTGTACCCAGGAAAGGAGGTGGGTGAAAAAGTCCATATATTTAAATAGCAACAATCGCCAAGTACAGAAGCTCTACGAATAATCCAGACTAAAGTGTTCAATCACAACTGACATCTCAGTAATGAAGGATGAAGCATCATAACTAACTGCAATGTGATTTTTTTTTTCCTGTTGAGCTTTGTAGATTTGCATTTTTCATTGCCAGTAGCCTCATCACATAATTAACAATAAGTTGTTTACTCATTTGCTTAAGAGTTGGTAATGTGAAAAAAGCAAAATATCAAATATTAAAAACTGACATTTTCAAAAATCGACTGGGAAGATAGAGATGATTTAAGTTGTATCTGAACAATAGTTACACAGCTGGAACCAGATTGCGGGTGCCCTTGTATAAAAGTCCATGTGCTATTTTGAAGCAATGTAGAATGAAGATATGAAGTATGTTGTGTAAAGGTAGGCAAGTTTGTAAACTGAGACGTGGGATGTCCTGACTTGCAGTATTTTGTGGACATTGTGTCTGTGCCAAAAACATGGGAATTTGGCAGAATGAGTAGATAGTTACTTATTGATCCAAGTGCAAGTTGTAGTAAAACAACATCACAACAAAGAATGCGTACTTAAGATTCTAAATTTTACATACTCTTCAAATTGAACATTAAATGTCAGCCAAAATGTAGCTGCCATTTTAGCCTCTACTTATAAGGCCCTTGTTTGGCAACACATGACTTAGTATGCATGAAAGTAGGAGCCAGGGTTTCTAAAAAGGTTCATCTTTTGGTATTTTTACTTAGACAGTTGTGCCACCATTCACTAACGTGTTAAGTCTCCTATAAAAGTGTGTGCCATATCCAGCTCTAAAAATTTGCAGTGGTTAAATTGTGCAATTGCTCCTTTTACCACAGCTATACCCAATTTCTCTAGCACCTGTATATAACACCTTTGCACCTTTTTCCTATACACGGAGGTTTCCAAAGATCTTTAATGTAAAAAGTCTGGATCAATGTTACTGCTAGTCACTTCTGACATTTGGCTGGTTGTGCAAGTTGTGTTAATGTATTCCAAAAGTGTAATGAATGGAACTTTAAATGTGAATGCAAGTGTACAGGCTTTCTTATTGCTGAGGTAAATTTGGTAAATGCCTTTGCTCATAGTGTCTTAAATTTTTTAAATATACACTTCACTTAGTTGGAATTTGGGCAGATGAAAACGTTCCTAAACAAGCTGGTGGCAGAAACAACACGTAGTTGCCTAAGGTCTAATGCTCGAATTATTTGCTATTCAGTATAATAGCCTTTCACAAATCATTGATTAATGTTGTTGTCTAAATCTACAGTATATAAAATGCATTGAGAATGAAATTGCTTGTTTTAGAATATTTTAGGGTATAGAATACAGTTATTAAACTTGTCCACTTTTATTTTGTGGTCAAAATCGTTGGCAGGTGGTTGGCATATGGTTAGCACAGCTAACTCATGGGTCCCTTTTGTGGTTTTTCTAAAACATTCCAAAAAATAAGCATGTTTAAGTTTTTGATTGTCTGAATCGGTGTTCTAGTGTAGAGATGTTGGGTGCATCACATGTTAGAGAGCCTTTGTTCCTCAATTGTTATGCTTACGAAGTGGAGAATATTAGTCACTAATCAACCTTACCAACATGGCTTGGGTATATGCAGGAGTTATTAAAAGTCTACGCACATGTGTTAAAGTAGTAGGTCTTTGTGAAATTATATATAGTGAAATTGCAACCAATACAGAATGTGAAAATCATATTTTAGCAGGAAAAAAATAAATCTATGCAACCAGCATTCATTTTTGTAAACACTCCTACGGTAAACTATTGGTTTACTCCAGCAGTCTGTGTATATGGTGGCTAACAGCCTTTTAGCTTGGCACATCTTGGTAATATTTTCCTACTGTTCATTGCAAAAATGGTCTAGATGTCTAAAATTGTGAGGGTATGTCCTGTGCACAGCCCTCTTCAGGCAAATTTTCAATTGGATTCTAGCTGGGCCATTCCAGAACAGTCATCTTTGTGTTGAAAGGTGAGAATCTTCTTCATCTGAAATTTACTAGCAGACACCTGAAGGTTTTGCATCAAAATAATTGGCATTTGGAACTATTCAGGATCGGCTATGTCCTTCAAAAACCCCAGTTCTGGCCGAAAAAAGCAGCCCAGAAGCAAACTGCTTTTTGCATCAAACATCTTTTTGGAGTTGTGATTAAGGTTGAACTTCGACACATTAGACAATTAATATATTTTTGGAAGACTAAATTTATTTTTTTGCAAGAAAAAACTTCTGTTTTGCTACCCTATGCCATAGCCTAGACTTGGGAAGAACACAGGAGATTGTAGGTAGCAACAGTACTTCCCAGAATTGCCTGAACTCCTTTGTTACAGTAGGCTTCTTGACAGCCTCACTGACCACTTTTCTCATTATTAATTTTGAAGGGATGTCCTGTTCATGGTAGTGTTGATGTTGTGCCACATTTTCTCCACTTGGTTATGATTGTTCTGTGTGCTCCATGGCATATCTAATGCCTTGGATATTTTTGTACACCTCTCGCGATCACTTCTTTTAGATAAATGAAGAAAAAGACGAGCAACATATATACTGTATATTTATCCTATTAACAAAATGAACTGCGGATGTAAATTATGTATTTCCACTATTCTCAGTACTGTAATTTATTGATTTGGTCTGAATTCTTCCTCCATACCTTACAATTTAAATTGAATTGCAACCAAACCACTGGCTGTGTGAACTGGAGAAAGCACAGTGGCTTACTGAAAAATTAAGATGCCTCGCTGCTTCTGTAAACTGGATTTTAGTCCTTGGCTTTGCTCAGCATAGGGTTTACACCTGTGTCCGAATGAGTTTTCCTTCCACAATAACACAGCATGCAGGTTAGTGCAAGTTTTCCCTCCGGTGGACTGTCGTCTTAAGCACCCAATACTGTAAAAGGCGAGCAGAATGGATTAAATGTGGAAAGCTGTATACGATAACGTCTACCAAGATGCATAATCTAGCTAGTTAAGAGTTGATTCGCAGTAGCTTTTTGAATCAATAAAACTACTTAATTCACTAAAAGCTCGTCTTTTAATAACGACCGCTGTTGGCTTTCAATTTCAATAAACAAAAGGAAAAATTCGTAACTATGCAACGGAGCTGGACAGGTTACAACAGCCAGGAATGAGTCACCAAAAGAATGAGTTGGCAGTACACCATCTATAGCAAGAAAACCTATAAAAACGGCAACTTCGCACAGTCGTAGGTATTTTTTTTTCCAACTAGTAAGGCAAAAGGCAAGCAGTCCTTATAAGGATAACCAGCCATCGTAAAGAGCAGATAATCCATCCGTTGTAACGCTCGGTGCCGACGCTAGAATATTATTAACGCAGTGCTGAATCCAACAAGCAAGTCATTAAAGAGTTTAGCCTTTATAACCTAGCCTAGCATCTTATCATTTGCGCTACTCTGTGTTTTATTTAGAGTCAAAAAGCCTTGACAACAGAATAATTCAATTTACTTGAAACAGCTTCAGGCTTCTGGAATCCTTTAAATTGTACTCGGACCTGACGTCATAAAAAAGCGCGGCGAATTGCTGAAGACGGATATAACGTAACGGGGCCCCGCCCCTTCGCCTGCGTGTCGCTCGGTGCCAATTGCGTTCACTCTCCGCGAACATGGCCGCGCCGGCTCGGCCCGCTGTCCGGGAGTGGGTTCGCATTGCTCTGCTTTGTCTGTGTTGGTACGCAGTAAGCTCCGGAGGAAATGTCATCAACAAGGTCATTTTGAACGGTTTCCCTCACCCGGTTACCGTGTCTCTTTTCCACATCTTATCCATCGTGGTTTTCCTTCCTCCGCTGCTCCGGGCCTGGGGGGTCCCCCACAGCGAACTCTCGGGTCGTTACTATCGCTGCTACATTCTGCCGCTGGCCTTCGGCAAATACTTCGCTTCAGTGTCTGCGCACTTCAGCATCTGGAAAGTCCCGGTGTCCTACGCGCACACTGGTGAGTGAACGGTTTGCTTGTGTCGAATGGAATGTGTTTTGATGTGAGGTGAGTGGGCTGGTATGGGGCCGGGGAGAAATCCGGATATGCATCCTTGTTTGTCAGGAAGATGACCGTGTAAACGTGAAGTATGGCCTTGGTCAATGCGAAGCACGTACTCTGACACACCTGTTAATAGTGAGGACTGCATGGCAGACACACCTGCCACGTAGATCCTACGGGTATCGCAGATTACATCGCTATGGTAGTACTCCCTGTTCACCGAGCGTTTAGCATTCAGCGTTGTAATTACTCTCTCATATTGCACACTCGTAGTGTGTACCAGCATTTATTTCAAAATCCCGCTCAGGCCGAACTTCCATTGTGTAACTCGCGAAAGTCACAGAAAGGTTTCGAATGTTTTAGCCTCAAAGCCAAGTGTAACCAGTTACCACGTTTACCCCATTCATTTCTTTCTGCAGATTGTTTTTGGGGTCAACATAACCTACTACAGTACTTAATTAAATATTCTGACCTCTTCCCTTTAAAAACATTTGGGACTGATCAGGATTAGATCTCCTTAATGTTTAACCCTATTTCTGCCAGGGCATGTTTTAACTTTTTTAAGAAATTCAATGTGATTTCATTTCCCCCCTCCGCCGCACTGTGTGATGGAGGTTGTAATAAAGTCACCTAGTCTGCCTTTGCTGTGCTATAATTTAAAGAAATAAATATGGCCTTTTGTTACACATCTTTATAATATGTCTCTTTTGATAAAGATAGAGCGTTATTTTTAACGTTAAAAATAAACACCATTAAAGTATTAATGAACTGGAATGGGTTAGAAACCCCAATCTCTGAATTTATATACATTTTGAAATAAAAATTCCAAGTAGCTTCTGAATTTTCAGCTATGTGTGAAAAGTCATGGCAGGAATAGAATTGTAAGAATTGTACTACAGGAATTAATTTTAGTTGGCAGAACTGAAGTTAGCTATCTAATTAAACAGGATTTTCAGTTAATAACAAGGATAATTTTCACATAGAGTTGTACTCCTGGATAGTAGATTCTCATTATATAGCACCTTTTGTTGAAATATACATCTGCCATGTGAAATTTGTTTTGTAAAAATTATATATATATATATATATATATATATATATATATATATATATATAAAATCTTGCCCAAGCTGATGCTTTACAATAGAGACAAAGGGGCACATGATGTGCATGTTGTACTGTTGTTTAGAAAAAAAAAAAAGTATTCAGATATATATAAATTACTATACTAAGTAAAGTGTGGTTAAGGAAGTGTGGTATACAAGAGTAAATAGGGTGGCATAGTAATGCAGATGTTAGTTCTGTCACTTTTCAGGTCTGGGGTGGTGGTTAATTCCTAGCACAGTGTCTGTGTTGTTTTTATGTTTTTTCACAGGTCTTTGTGCATTCTGGCATCCTCATCCACTTCAAATGCGTGTTGATAGCTTAGAAACAATTTTGAGAGAAAAATAATTTAAAGATTGTTTACAGTAAATCTGATCAATGTTATTAGAACTGTCAGCAAAAGGTGTCTTGGGGGAAAGCTATGATTATTTAACTTTATTCAATTGCTAATTTCCCAGAAGCTATTGTGTAATGTAAGAGAGTAGAAAATTTGCAAAAGCCTCAAGCTGTTAGTCACATTTACACTAGTGCTAAGTGTGTTATTGATGCATATCTTTACTAAACATTTGGTATTTGTGTTCCAGGAGCTAAATAGATTTTCACAAAAGTTTTGAAAGGCGTACCAAAAACTACATTTGAAGAGCTTTTACCATAATAATAATGATGTAGCAGTGATCTACATTTTGGTGGTTGTGAGCAAGTACACATTTTTTTTTTAATTTAAGAGTACAAATGATTGGGTAATGAAACATTCACCATTGGTGTTGATAGGGAGCCTTATTTGAACTTCTGCTTTAAATATACTGTATATTGCAGATTTATTGATTTTTGGAGTATTATGGTAGTGCAGTGTGTAGTGCTACTGCTTTAAAGCTCCTGAAGGTGGCGTTCACACACTGACCTTGTCGTTGTCTATATTTTATATATATATTTATCTCTTACCCCACTTTGTTTTATTGACCAAGAAAATCTTTTACTGTTTTCATGGAGGAGAGAGAGAACTAAATTCTCGATACGGTGGCCTTCTTTGAGAGCCCTTACTGAGCAACAACATGTCAAGATTTCCATTAAAAATATGAGATTACTTGTATTGCATTATTCATATGTCAGGTGAATAGTTAAGTGCTTATAATGTCTAAAACATGATGGGCAGTGTGGTGTATTGAAGACTTTGGATTTTGGACTTCAAACCCTGATGTTCTGGGTTTAAATCCCACTAATGTGGCCATGATAGAGTCACTTCAGCTGCGTTAACATTATACAAAGTTATTGTCTGTTATACCTGCATTTTTATCACTCTTTAATTTAATATTGTTTTTTATCAGTATGCTTCTGCTGGAGTATGTGAATTTCCCCTTGGGATTAATAAAGTATCAAAGTATCTATCCATCCATCCATCCATCCATCCAAAAGGCACCACTCAGATAATACTGTAAGTCACAATAATAATAATAATGACAATACTGTTGAATAATCCACTGTTGGAAAATTCTCATTTTTGGATGGTGTATTCCATTAAATATTCTCTCCATGCTTTCTTTCAGTTTTTATCTAGTTGTTATGGTTTTGCTTCCTCCTCATAACAACTGCATTAACATGCTTGGTTATTCAAGGACTAAATTGGCCTAGCTTGATTTAGTAAGGTTATATGCCTGAGAGTGCCCTTCAAAGAACTGATGCATCATCTGTGACTATTTCAGGCTTTCCCCCCACTGAAGGGATTAAGCAGGTTTAAAAATACAGTAAATTTTAGTGAGTCTTTCAGTGATCATCTTAATTTTGCTTCAGCCCAATCATGGATAACAGCAGTGGTAAAAGTAAACTTCTTATGTTTGCGCATGACTTTTTACTTGATATCACTGTGCAATTAATTTTCATTTTGATTTGCTTAACACTAGAATCCCTGAAGCTTACAATTTTTTTCGTTGCCCCGACCTCCTTAAATTTTCCTGACAAACACCTACAAGCCCATAGGTCCTTATCACTGAGCTAAAAGCCCACCTTTGTTTTGCATATGTGAGGATTAGCAGAACACAGCCTGCTACACCCATCACCCTATTCAGTTAGATGAAGGCATCGTCCACCTGCAGTCTTTGCAGTTCAAGCCTGTGTTTATCTAGTAATGGGTTTGAAGTAAATTATGTAGGCAATGAAATATTGTAATTTGAAATACATTTTATGTGTATCCAGTGTCTAACAATATGTGTATATGCAGAATGACAGAGGAAATGTGAGGCAAAAAATGCTGAACGCACGACTCGGCACAAAAAAAAATTGTAAGCTTCAGGAATTCTAGTGTTAAAAACATTGTTCATTATTGGGGTTACAATGGTAATGCTCATCTTGTAATTGCTGGATCCTTTTGCTAACAAATGAATAAATGTTTGGTAGAATTTATCACTTGGGTCACTCTCTCTGATCTCTTCCAGACATGCATTAAAACAGCTGCTCTTTGATCTCATGATTGGTATTGATGAATGGCATTCTTTCCTAAAATGGCTTTAATGACTGCAGATTTCTACTGCAAACGCATCGAAGCGAGATAATTCCACTCTTGCATTTATTTTAATTACACTCCATTCACACTAGCACAGCATGCTCGCTTAAAACGTGCGGTTTCATTGATGATAGAAAGTGTTTCTTAGCACAGAGGACCATAAATACATACAGTACATGAGAAGCTCTGCAGGCTCATTGTATTTCTATCCCATCCGTGTTGAAAAAGTTGGGTGCTGAAGAAAACATGAGCTATGCTGGTCTGAATAATCTTGTCAACACTTTTCATTTATTCTTATGAAAGCAGTTGCAGTCTTTTTACTGTGCATTCTCCAAAAGACACAGAAACCTGCCGAATACACACATGCAGACTTTGGATGTTTAATCACCTGATTCTTTTGCCATGGTTTTTTTTTTTTTGTTTTTTTAATACTACTATTTTTTGTGTGTTTTATAGTAAATGTTAATTTAACTGAAAATGAAACTTAGGCTAGTGAGTGTCCATATGTGTAGAGAAAATAAACACGTGGGGCTATGCTGTCTGTTCCACGTGCCCCTTATATTCTTCTTTTCAGTGTCACTAAGTGCTTTTATAATACAAGGAATTACAGCCCAGACTGGAGTTAAAATCTTGATAGCTCTTTAAAATGTACCCTGATAATTGTATGGATTAAACTATATCAGATTTTTTTTTTCTTCTGATCACTGATGTGTTTTTCCATAGAAGAGTGCACATTGCTTATGTGTCTTGCATCATTGTGTGTATGACTCATTTTATTCTTCTGCTCAAAGACACATGGTCAAAGTTAACAGTTTGTCCTGTTGTCCTGATGCTTCAAAACATTCAGATATATTACTGCACCCACATCTATGCTTGACTGTTGAGATAAGTACCTTACAATAGAATGCAGTGTTCATTTTTCTCTAAAATTCACAGTACCTGTGTCTGCTGAAAAGTCTCTTTTGACTTGTATGCCCATAGAAAGAATATTTCAGAACTGTTGAGGGTCATTGAGTTGCACTGTGGCATATTTGTGGAAAGTATTCATTGCCTTATTAATGCGTGGTGGTTTTAGCCCTCGGTCTTTCTCATGCAACAGTCATGAACACTTGTCTTAGCTAAGACAAAAGAGCACTGCATATCAATAGATATCATTCAAGGTTTATTTGTAATGCTTTAAGAATATTGTAGCTCTGACTTCTTTTTTTTTTTGGGGGTTTGCTTCTTTATTTGGCCTTATACAATTTTTTGCATTAGGAATTTATTTGTTTTCGCTTACCCCTTGGGGTCAGAACCCAGGGTCATCCATTGTGGAGCGCCCCTGGAGCAATTGGAGGTTAAAGACCTTGCTCAAGGGCCCAGCAAAATAGGATCTCTTTTGGCAGTGACAGGGATTCGATACGGCAACCTTTTGGATACCAGTGCAGATCCTTAGCCTCAGACCCACCACTTCGCCCCAAAATGTACCCTGGAGAATGCGAGCATCGATCCTGCTACATTTCGCATGCGATAAGTGCGCGCTGTACCATTTGAACTAATTCCCCACACAACCATGATTGTAGTTGGATTTACTTCCCTTTGCCAGCTGATGAACATTATTTTTTGTAGAGAATTTTTCAGCAGTTTTTGATTGTGAATGATGAGCCTATAGTACATATACAGTGTTTTTCCTGAAAATAAGCCCTAGCATGATTTTCAGGCTGCTGCGTAATATAAGCCCTACCCCAAAAATAAGCCCTAGTCAAGATCGGCAGCTGAAAAGTAAGGTGCCTAAGGCCAGGATTATACTTCATGCGATACGATGCGTGTGCCCAAAACAATATCTCTGAAAAGGATGTTTAATGATTACGTCCATCAATTTGGGGATGCGCCCAGTCTAGCATCATTGGCGCAAGTCAGAAACAAAATCCCTGGACAAGGCATCAGCTCATCGCAAGGTGAACACAAACACTCACATTCACTAGTGTCATTGTAGCTTCACCAAATCCCCAAACCTTCATGACTTTGGATGGAAAACTGAGCACACTGTGGAAACCTACCAGGAAAACATGCAAACTCCCGGCAGGGAACACAAGGAACGTGACTCCCTGCGAGACAGCAGTGCTACAGCTCTGCTACTGTGTCACCTCATATGTGTAACTATTCATTATTTAAAGAAGGTTAACGATTTATCTGTAAATGTAACATACATATTTTAATGCATTTCATCATGAAAGTGATATCCAGTACAAATCTAAGAATTCTAAATGTGCAGAGAACTGGAATATCATAAATGTGTGTTCTGTGGGGCAATTGCTGCTGTCAGTTCAGGAGGAAGCCCCAGAAGCGCATAGTGATTTAACAACTGGGTCGGTTTTAAGGTGACCTTTATGATGGTCTGCTTTAATGATAAAGTAAACTATGGGGTTAAAGTGGAAATTTCGAGGTTAAAGCAGAAATTTTTACTTTAATCACAAAATAGACATTTTCATTATGTCCTTTATTTTTTTTTTCTCTGTGCCTCAAATACACCGCAGTACATTCTGATGGTGTTGTAAAGGTGCAAAAAAATAAGACGGCACAGAAGATGGCATGTGAGACTTTTAAAATGTGTTATGTCATTACTTTGGGGAATATGCGATGCTTGAATATAAAAGCACCACAAATGCATTTGTATGTCGTCATTTTGCTTCACCATATCGAACCATTCATCAAACGCACGACGATCCTGGAGGATCCTAAAATCGGCTGGAGTAGCAAGAAATTCAGGCTGGAATTCAGGGTTTGAATGTGGAGAGTTACGATGATATTCCAGAAGAAGATGACATGACTGTATTTGGATAAATGTATATTGTTGTACATGAATAAATATAAGATATCCCCTGAAAATAAGCCCTAGTGCATCTTTTAGAGCAAAAATTAATAAGATCCTGTCTTATTTTTGGGGAAACACGGTAGTATGTTCTGACAATTAAATTGTAATAGTAAAGGCAAAGTTACTGCAGGGTAGATATTTACCTAAAGTGTTTTGTTGACCTAACTATCCTTTCAGATGGGTTGAGCTGATGTTTTTGGGGATTGGGTGGTATTTGGCACAATTTTTTCACAGCTAAGGACTGCATATTTGACTAGACTGCGTATCAAACAAATGTAAGAACCACTGAAATTTAATGCATTTTTTCTTTCAGGCTTCCCTTTATATATTAATTCATAATAAGATCTATAAAAAGGAAACAACATCATCATCAGCAGCTGTCTTGTCTTAAGTCTGATGGGTGGGTACACAAGACTGTGTTAATGTAAAAGTGTATTGCATCCTAGGATTTGGAAGAACTCCATAAAAAGCATTTGTAGGTGATCTTGGGCCTCATGTATAAACAGTGCATGCGCACAGAAATGTTGCGTAAGAACGTTTACACGTTCAAAACACGATGTATAAAACCTACACTTGGCGTAAAGCCACGCACTTTTCCACGATACGTCATACCTTGTCGTACGCAAGCTCTCTGCTCGGTTTTGCAGACTGGCGGCACCCAGCGTCAAAGCAGTGTTACTGTTCCTGTGTGGTTACTCTTTTATTTTCCTGACGCGGCTTTATAAATACACTGAAGCTAACCGCATATTGTTTATTAGTGTAATGTATCTGATTGTAATTAACTTGTAACAATATAATGGTCCAGGATATAGCCATAGTATTCCAAATACCATAACTGCTTTAGCGTTGTTACTCTCGCTGCACCTTCTTCTTCTTTCAGCTGCTCCCGTTAGGAGTTGCCACAGCGGATCATCTTTTTCCATATTACTCTCACTGCACCACTAAGAGTATTTATATCACTGTATCTGAGTGGGGAATCACAGCAGTAGCTGATCGGAAAGAGAATTATCGGTATACAGCATCAAGCCTACGCTGCCTCAGCCAAGGCAAAACGTTCCAAAGCCTTTCCTGTACGAACCTCGCGGTTCAGAAACAGTTTCATCCCAAGAACTATAAACGCACTCAATCAATTGCTCCTTGTAGAACTGTTTGTACTTATAAGTACAATCACCCCAGTGTAAACTTGCACTACAGTTACAATATTACACAACCTGAGCCACTTTATAAAGCGCGTATTTACATATGATGACGATATCATTTTTAAGATGAAATGCAGCAAAATGTTTATTATATTATACAGATAAAACTTTACCTTAATTTAAATAATCTATATTCTTCACTGGGACTGGCGTGAAGGATTGAAATATCTTCGTAGTACATGTTTAATTATTCTATGTTCCTTAAACGTTTTGAAGAATCCGCGCCCTAAGCGTACAGATGGCTTAACGTCTATTACAGACAGGGCTGTGGAGTCGGAGTCGAGGAGTCGGAGACAATTTTGGGTACCTGGAGTCGGAGTCTGCAAAAAGTTAACCGACTCCCACTAAATTTAAATGGGAATTAAAAAAGTAAGTTGAAATGTCCCAATTCACAAACAGTCATAATGAACTACTTCTCTGCTGTAAGAATAAAGCCCAATGCATGCAGTGCATAATGTTACCACAAAACGAACATGTCAGGTAACCATGAAGCATGCTTTTCATTGACTGTATGCGTCACTATATGGGATGTAATGCACAGGTAAGGTGCGCCACCGCTTTCCATTGTGTCGTGTTCCACTGTTACAGGGAACTGTGAACCTAGCCTAAAGCCCCCCATACATTTACAGATGCACTGCCGATTTTTCGGCCGTTCAACGAGTCATCATGCGTCAAACGCCTGAAAAATCATCTGGTGTGTTCTCAGCTCCGTCGGCTCCCCTTCGCTATGCGCTAGTGAAGGGGGCCGAAGAAGCCAAGAACACAGATCTCCCTACCTGTCTCCAGCAGAGGCTCGTTCTGCTGATCAGCTGGCCGGTGAGTGACACAATGCACTAAACTTCCGGCTGACCCACAGAGGAGACAGCCACTGCAGCAGACAGAGGCATCACATTACTTTGGATGGGGGCGGTGGTCAGCAAGCTGGATCTGCCCGTCCATGTGGACACCCGCAATCTGCGGCCGCCAATCAATTGTGTTTGTCTTTAATCTGGCATTATAGTAGAGTGTTGGCTTCCTAGCCAGTAGTTCTGTGGTGAAATGACATGTATGTTGCCTTCCTTTCCTTCAATGGATGTAGAAAATACATTAGCATAGTATATACATACAGAGGAGTCAGAGTCGGAGTCGGAAGATTTAGAAACTGAGGAGTGTGGAGTCGGAGCATTTATCTACCGACTCCACAGCCCTGATTACAGAGCTGATTGTGTGGTGATCGGTTACTTGGAGAAAGAGAAAAGCAAGGACTGCAGCGGCGGCCACGCCAATTCATATTGAATATAAAACGGAAAGAGAAAATAACGACACAGCTAAAAACGTAGTGGCAAATTTCGACAAATGGTAAACGCTTGTGTTATGAGCACGAGGCGGCTATGCAGTGTCCGCAACGGACATGGCCATTCACCGTGCAAAAGATACCATATTGAAATTGGCGAGCAAAGGGGCCACTGATTCTTTCGTGCACAAGCTTTACTTTTCACGCTGACCGGGATTTATGTAGCGGAAGAACGCGGAAGTTGGAGTACGCACAGATTCCTGCATCTGGATTTTTCTGTGCATAAGCACATTTCAGCTTTTGTGCTTACATCATGTTATAGTGCGAATTCTACGCACGCCGTTATACATGAGGCCCCTGGTCACCACATAAAGTAGTGTAGAAGCAGCAGTCCAGTCACAGGTCAGAATTTTGAAGATAAAGCAAGGTATATCTGTTTACACCTGCATTAATGTGTGTTATGATTAGTAACCGCATGACCACTATAAGAAAACGGACAATCTACGATAAAGCGTTGGGGCACCACCCTGGTGACTCCATATAAATAAACTTTGAAAAGACAATGAAAACCCACAATAATTGTGGAGAAATCTGTCCAGACATGAGTTCACAATTGAACTGCCTCTAAATGGGTGGATCTTACTGATCTTACAGGTGGCTGGGTGCCAGAAGTGGTGTCAGTGGGATTATAGCCATCAGTCTTCTGATCTGCACAGGTTAGAAATGGAGAGGCATTAAGGCATAGCTCTGACCCCTGGAGTGATGGGAATTACAGTAATTATTTTGTTCACTTCCTTTACTGAAGAAGCGAACATTTTACTGATGTCGCCAAAACAATTTTTTATTCCACATGCTTCAATATGGCTGACCTAGTCTCCCAAACTGCCTTACAGCTACCCATCTACAGTAATCCCTCGCTATATCGCGCTTCGACTTTCGCGGATTTTAAATGTAAGCACATCTAAATATATATCACGGATTTTTCGCTGGTTCGCCGCTTTCTGGACAATGGGTCTTTAATTTAGGTTACATGCTTCCTCAGTTTGATTGCCCGGTTCATTTCATACAAGGGACGCTATTGGCGGATGGCTTAGAAGCTACCCAATCAGAGCATGTATTACATATTAACTAAAACTCCTCAATGCTATAAGATATGCTTCCCGCGTGGCGCTTGTTTTGTTTGCTTCTCTCTGTCTCTCTCACTCTCTCTGCCTGAAGGAGGGGGTGTGAGCAGAGGGGGCTGTTTACACAGTGGCTGTTTGCCTAGAAGATATGGACGCTCCTCTACAAAATGCCGCTTTATCCCGGTGCTTCTGTATACTTAAAAGCACGTATTGATTTTTTGATTGTTTGCTTTTCTTAGTGAGCGCTCTCTCTGACATTATCTGCTCTTCACGGTGCTCCTTTGAAGATAAGATATGTTTGCATTCTTTTAATTGTGAGAAAGGACTACCATCTCTGTCTTGTAATGAAGCACAGTTTAAACGTTTGACTAAAGGGTGTTATTTTATATCTAGAGGGCTCTAATAATGTTAACAGTGTGGGAGAGTTTATAAGGGCTTAAAATATATAAAAATAACCATACAAACATATGGTTTCTACTTCGCGGATTTTCACCTATCAGGCTTGGGGTCTGGAACGCAACCCCCACGATCGAGGAGGGATTACTGTATTTAGAAGGTCGTAAACAGGTTTTCTATGCTCTGTGAAAATATTCGATTTATAAATAAAGAATCCTAGTTCGCGGAAATTCATTTATCGCGGCAGAGTCTGGAACGGATTAACTGCGATAAACGAGGGTTGACTGTATAACTTGTTGTCAGTAATGGAGGCAGGTTTACATCTAGTGGTCATTATAAATGTGACTGCACATGAAAAACAGGTTTAAATATGCTGGTCATACATTACAGATAGACATTATTCGCAGCTTTGCTCAGTGGTTGATGGGTGCCCACGAGGTGACACTCCTCTGGTCATGGGTGACTTCAATGCAGCCACTAGCACTGACAGGGCTGGCTATGAGGATTGTCTCGGTCCCCATGGGTTTGGTGACCGTGGTGAAAGTGGCTCCATGTTCCTTGACTTTGCAAAAGGTCAGGCGCTGCGAATCGCTGGATCATGGTTCCAGGACCCAGAACCGCATCGTTGGACTTGGTACTCCAATACTGGTGGTATGGTGAAGGAGATTGATCACATCCTCGTGAGCAGATGCTGGGGGCTCTTGCAAAACTGCAGGGTCTACAGAAGTGCCCAGTTTGTGAGCTCTGACCACAGACTTGTTGTTGCTACTTAGGATTCAGTTTAGGTCCAGCAGGTTACCACCTACTAGGAAAATGAGCCTGGACTTGGCCAGACTCCAAGACCAGGCTGTTTCTAATCAGTTTGCACGCAGTTTGTTTGAGGAACTTGCAGATTTGGCTACGACTGCCAATCCTAATGTGATATGGGAGACCTTCCGTGACAAGACCATGAAGGTTTCTGAGGATTGTGTTGGTGTTTCTGGTGTTCCCAGAAGGAGGTGTTTCATCTTGCAGGGCACCCTGGGTTTTCATCAAGAGGAGTTGCAGCGTATGGCTGAATTGCAACTCTGGTCTGTACCGGCAACTGAGAAGGACGGTTGTGAGGGCAGATAAAGAGGTGTTTGTTAGAGGAATCTGTGAGCAAGTGACACACCATCTGTGGTCTAGCGACCCACATCCTGCTTACAGAGGAATCAAAGCATTATGCACATCTGAATCTGTTCCTCAGAGAGTCTAAGTCAGGGTGGCTGATGGAAGGGTCCTTAAGGATGACACTGCAGTTTTGACCTGCTGGGCTGGCTACTTTGAGCAGTTGTTCAGAGCTGATCCTCCGGCTAGAATGTTGGATATCTCTGGGTCCACGGTTCTTGAGGTTGATCCTCCAATTAGCTATGAACCACCCAATCTTCCTGAGATTGCACAGGTTGTGAACCAGCTTAAGGGGGATTGAGGCTGCAGGGATCTTTGGTATCCGGGGTGAACTTCTTCAGGCTTCTGGTAAGGCTGTCTTCCTGGATGCAAGCAATCTTTGCTTCCATTTGGGAGACTGGTATCTTCCCAAATGACTGGAAAATGGCACTTGTCATCCCTATCTGGAAAGGGAATGGTGATCACCTGCATTGCAGCAACTACAGGAGGATAACACTACTCTCAGTGCTAGGTAAGGTCCTTGCTAGGGTCATCCTCAATAGGATCCATGATCACTTGCTCACCTATCGGTGACTGTAACAGTCTGGTTTTACGCCTAAGAAGTCTACCATCGACCACATCCTGGCACTGAAGGTTCTCATGGAGCACAAACGTGAATATCAGCAGTTTTTTTGCAGCCTTTGTCGATTTTCGTAAAGTGTTTGACTCGGTTGATCAGGCTGCCCTGTGGGACATCCTGAGGGTTTGCAGGATCCCCTCGAGGTTGCTGGATATCATGGCCGGCCTGCACACTGGTAGTGTGACTGCTGTGCAGAGTGGAGGCAGAACCTCTGTGTTTTTCCCAGTTGATTCTGGGGTTCGTCAGTGGTGTGTTCTTGCTCCTACTTTGTTGAATGCTTGTATGGACTGGGTGTTGGGAAAGGTCGTGGGGTCCAGCAGCTGTGGGGCATCTGTTGGTGAAGAAAGATTCACGAATCTTGACTTTTCTGACAATGCTGTGATCTTCACAGAGTTAATGGGGGCTCTGATCGGGGCTCTTGAGAGACTGAGGGAAGAGTCTGAGTGTCTGGGCTTGCGAGTGTCCTGGATAAATACCAAGATCCAGGCCTTTAATGACCACTTAGGCACAGCCATCAGCAGTGTGTCTGTTTGCGTCGAGAGTGTCGACCTTGTTGAGAGGTTTACTTACCTTGGCAGTGACATTCGTGCCTCTGGTGACTCTTCCTATGAAGTGAGTAGACGGATTGGGGCGGGGGATCATGAGGTCGCTGGAAAGGGGTGTGTGGTGCTCCTAATATCTATGCAAAATGATGAAGGTCCAAATCTTTAGAGTCCTGGTGCTATATGGCTGCGAGACATGGACGCTATCTAGTGACCTGAGACGAAGACTGGACTCCTTTGGTACTGTGTTTCTCCGGAAAATCCCTGGGTACCATTGGTTTGACTTTGTGTCAAATGAGCATTTGCTCATGGAGTCCCGAAAGAGGCACATTACCTGCATTGTTAGGGAGCGTCAGTTACGGCACTTCAACCATGTGGTTTTTTTCCCAGAGGGTGATGCAGCTCATAAGATCCTCATTGTTGGGAACCTGAGTTGCTGGACCAGGCCAAAGGGTTGCCCACTTAACACCCGGCTGCGGCAGATAGTGTTATTTCCAAAGGGTGGTAGTGGACCATGTATCTGCCCCTTTCCAACCGAGATCCTGAGTTGTTTCGTCGTGTAGTGGGTGCGGCAATGCTCTGTACCAGTGCAAGCTCCCTGACTTGACTTGTCATACAGTAGATTACACAAACCAAATTTGGAGATCATCAGAAACAGTGATCATATTTAAACAAGCAATGAAATGCAAATTTGTGTCGATCTGCATTTCCTTTGAGACATGGAATATTTGGAATCATACTAAAACATTAAAGATATTTATAACGTTGTGGCATGCCACCTTTTTACTTTTTTGTTTATTTTTGGTTAGTCAGTTTCTATTTTAAGTTCATGTTAGTCACTGCAGTGCACTTTGCTACACAGGTGTATTTTATGCATTTGTTGTATTTTAATGGCAGGTGTAAATTGGTACATAGAATCTGATTGTGAAAAAAAAAAGTTAAATGGGGTGTTTGAGAAAGGTAACCGTCATTGTGGGATGTGTATAACATGTTTTGAATATTGATAAAGCATGTCATATAAAAAGGTCTGGCCCATGCTCCTTGAGTTTTACACCCCTGTTTTAGTGAATTTCTGTAATATTGTTGCTTGTATCTTTTATTCAAGTAAAAAAGACAATTGCTAGTAAAATCTATTAATGTTGAATTTTAATTACATTATGGTACTTAAGTAGAAGTAAGAATAAAAAAAAAAAACAAGTAAACTACTATTTTAAAATAATGTTGTTTTCACTTGTATGTAATGAAAATTGTTGTAAATCAGTATATGCTGTTGTGTGATATCTTAAATGCTTCATCAAACTTGTAGCACCAAATGTCTTCGCTTTAGTCCCATTGTGGTTAACTTTTTCAGGCGCATGTTGCAGTTAGCACATCTTTCATCTTCACACACTTCAGTTTACTTCCATACTGCAGGCATGTTTAGCAGTGGCCGCAGGTTCCTTTGTGATTTTTAAGCCTTTGGTGTTCATCTTCCAGCTGGATTCCAACTAAGGTTGCTCTGATTTACAAAACCCAAGTGGTGGTGCAGAAAAACAGACTTTTAACACTCTTGTCATGTGCACAGCTGGCTCACAATATTTATGGTTCTTGTAGTCTGATAGACATAATAATTATTAGAAATTAGGTAGTATTAATCCTGGTGTGTGCATATCCTGCCTCTTTAGATTTTTTTTCACCCTTTTTGGGAGGGTAATGAAAGGTCATAAAGGTCATAAAACAAAACTTGTATTACAGCAGTTTTTTTCAGGAAATGACAATAATCATGTTAATAATTTTTATAGTTAGTCAGTCTCATGTAAACAAACCTCCAAGAACAAACTTTGCAAAGAGTGTCTTAATTTTATTGCATCAAAAATGCACACTCACTCTATAGAAAACAAACTTTAATATCATCCCATAACTACACCTCTGTAGCTCTTCAAATTACCAATATCGCTTGCTTATTTTTCTTTAAAGCAAAGTGTAGACAAATGAAAACTCCATTGACAGGACTCATCAGTTGCTATTAATAGTAGAGTTACAACTTTATGGCCATAACAGACAACGCTGATAACTAATGCATTGGAGCACATGCATCAGATAGGATCCCACATAGTATCTGAGTATCTGTGCACATCTTTTTGTAGTTGCCATAGTTCTTAACTGTGCTTGGCACTTCTCTTTTCCAGTGGTTCCCCTTTCATGGAAATGCTTTTGTTTTTTCATTACAGTTAAAGCCACTATGCCAATATGGGTTGTGTTGCTGTCCAGAATCATCATGAAAGAAAAACAGTCCATGAAGGTTAGCATGGGGTTGTGAGTGGGAATGTCTGTCCAGTTCTGTGCAGTGCTTCAGTTTTCATCATACTGATTGTTATTTTATACTGATGTTTTTACTGGTAATTCTTTAGATTTTTTTTAAACCTTGTGCACTACACAGGTATAACAATTTTATATAACCCCATTTATATATTTTGTGACATTTATGAATTGCATTATTTCTTTTCATTAGTGTTTTTAAATCTTTATACTGTACTCATCATATTCTAGGTCTATTTGTCCCTGGTTCCTATTATTGGTGGAGTTCTGCTGGCTACAGTAACAGAGCTCTCCTTTGACATCCAAGGTCTTATCAGTGCTCTTGCGGCAACTCTGTGCTTCTCACTGCAAAATATCTTCTCCAAAAAGGTAAGATGGACTTAATGTTTAACACAATTAAGAAAGAAAAAGAGTGCTTAGTGTGATAAGTTTGGGGCGCTGTTGAGCATTTCAAATTAGAACACACCTAAGCCAGACCAAGCTACAAGACCAGGTTACAAAAATGGACTGGTTCATAGTCTTATCAGCAAAAATGCTTCTTCTGTAGCTCTCATGTGTTCAGGCAGCTTTCCTCTTCACTGGCCTCCTGTTCCTCTGTCTGAAGAGGGAGTTTTGCTTAAAAGCCAGACCTAAAAGTACTTCTGGTGTACCTGTGTCCCCTGCTGAGGGCTACCTGTTCAGACTCAATCCCCAAGGTAAACATGTGCAAATACAATTCAGGGCTGCCTTTTGAGGGGAATATATTGCCTCTGCTGTCACCTTCCAGCTGTACTTCCTTTTCACTGACCTTCCAACCGGTAAAAGCAGGTTTCATCAACTGTCCTAGATCAGTTACCAGACATAGCACAAACTCTAATCCTGTTACACCAGCTACAAATAAATACAACATATGTAAGTAAGATCTGATTAGATTTAGTCCTTAAAATGTTTGAGTTCAACATTAACACTAGAATTACCAGAGCCTACGAAAAAACTCGTAAATCCGCCCCACCTTAAATCGCTTCTTAAAATCGTTCAAAGCTCTCCACCAACGTCTTTTGTCATCTAAATGTGCTGATAAAAATCAGGCTGCAAGCAGCCGGCTATTCCATCCCCCGTCTGACTTAGAACGTGCACAGACTTCTACCAGCTCATGCCTTGATTGATTTTCTGGGAGTGAAGTGGAGTTTTAGAGTGGTAATAATAGATCATTGTTTGGAGCACACGCATTTCATGTGTGTTCCGTTTCTACAGTAATCTGTGTAAACACATTGTTAAAACAGAAACGTTTTTTTATATTCTGCTAGTACTGTAGATGACAAAATGTAGGCATAAACTATATAATGTATGAAGTCTGAAGTATGAAGGAAATACTTTCACAAAAGGTACAAATCTAACACAACAATTGCGCTTTTATTCAAAAACTAGTAAAATACCAAGGCCTGAAATGGAGAAGTAGTGTGTTAAAGAAGTAATGAAAAAGAAAAGGAAACATTTTAATAATAACGTAACATGATTGACAATGTAATTGTTTTGTCATTGTCATGAATGTTGCTGATATATATATATATATATATATATATATATATATATATATACACACACACATACATACACACACACACACACACACATATACATACAGTGGTGTGAAAAACTATTTGCCCCCTTCTGATTTCTTATTCTTTTGCATGTTTGTCACACAAAATGTTTCTGATCATCAAACACATTTAACCATTAGTCAAATATAACACAAGTAAACACAAAATGCAATTTTTAAATGATGGTTTTTATTATTTAGGGAGAAAAAAAATCCAAACCTACATGGCCCTGTGTGAAAAGTAATTGCCCCTTGTTAAAAAATAACCTAACTGTGGTGTATCACACCTGAGTTCAATTTCCGTAGCCACCCCCAGGCCTGATTACTGCCACACCTGTTTCAATCAAGAAATCACTTAAATAGGAGCTGCCTGACACAGAGAAGTAGACCAAAAGCTAGACATCATGCCAAGATCCAAAGAAATTCAGGAACAAATGAGAACAGAAGTAATTGAGATCTATCAGTCTGGTAAAGGTTATAAAGCCATTTCTTGCCTTGATTGATTATCTGGGAGTGAAGTGGAGTTTTAGAGTGGAAATAATAGATCATTATTTGGAACACACGCATTTCACGTGTGTTCCGTTCTCTACAATCCGTGTAAACACATTTTTAAAACAGAAACGTTTTTCATATTGTAGTAGTAAATGACAAAATTTAAGCATAAACTATATAATGTATGAAGCCTGAAGTCCAAATATCAAACACTTCCACAAAAGGTACAAATATAATAGAACAAGTATGCTTTTATTCAAAAATATAACTGCAGAAAAAAGCCACCTTTGCATGCCATATTGACACATACATACTACAGCTACCACAGTAGCATAATGGTATCAACCGCTGACTAGTATCCCAAAGGTCATGAGTTCTATCCCACATGGTTCAGTTTTGAGAAGTAAACTGCTCTTATTCTTACTATTTTAGAATAAAAACACGCATTTGATTTCAGTGTGTAACAGCCAGTAATTTATGATACTTGTAAAGGTTAGGTTTTTTTTTTATTCACTTTTCATTCTCAGTCTCAGTCGTGTTCAGGATCCTTCCCTACCCCCCATCTATCTATCTATCTGTCTGAGAATGCTCTTTTCACATAAAGATGTGCTGTAGCTCTGCAGCATACTTGTGACTGCATTCTCGTACCAATGCTTGCGAACTGAAGTGCCTGCGTGCACTTTTCGCGTGGCATTACACGTCTATTTTTTTGAGCATGCCCGTGTCGCTCAAACACAGGAACATATGTTGGTGTACAAGAATAAAAAGCAAGTGCACTTTTATTCTAGACTATAAGTGAAGAAAAAATAAAGCAAGTTACAGTAGGCGGTTGATACGACAGCTTGCGTGGTGCAATGCTAAGAACTGTTGATTTCCGATTCGTGCTATATAAAATCATCACATTCAAATATTAACAATTTCCACACCCTTCCTACATTCACGACATGTCTTGTTGCAGTGTACACATCTCTCTGTGCTATGGTTCCTATTACACTGAATGAGCACCTGACATTGTACTTTCTTCCCTATATAAATAACGCGGTCACTGATTACAGATCGGGTTTATACACGCTGACGCTGTTACAGAAGGAGTCAGCTTATTCAGTGCAGCAGTTTCATTGCACAGTACATGCAATATGATTTGAAAACGAACAGCGTCAGATCGGGCGCATATTCAAACCCGATCTGACGCTGTTCGTTTTCAAATAATATTGCATTAGTGCGATGATGTTTTTACATATATTGTCTCTTTCATTCATCTTGCGGTTTGTAATCAGTGACCGCGTGTTTTTTCCCCGATCTTGCCAGTTCGCACATGTTGCTGTATGGTGCTGTTTCTTTTGTACTCCAGGACATGCAGAGGACAGAATAGTACAGAGCAGTAAGTTCAGCGCTATATGCAATCAGACAGACAAACAGGCAGAGAAGGCACTAGATATATAAATAAACAGGAAGGCACTGTATAATAGATATATAAAAACAGCTAAGGGGATAGATATATAGATAGGTAGGAAGGAAAGGCACTATATGATAGGCAGACAGGGAAGCTCCTATATAATAATAAAATTACTGTTATTACTATGTAGATAGACAGGGAGTTCAGCGTCAGCGTGTATTCAAACCCGATCTGACGCTGTTCGTTTTCAAATAATATTGCATGTACTTAACTATTTTAGAATAAAACATACATTTGATTTCAGTTTTTTTTTATTCAGTTCCATTCTCTCAGTCGCGTTCACGATTCCCCAAAAATCTGACAATGCTGTTTTCACATAAAGATGCGCTATAACTCAAATGTGATTTATTTGGAGACGCTATACTCAAATGTGATTTATTTGGAGCAGCTATACTCGAATGTTATTTATATAGGGAAGAAAGTACAATGTCAGGTGCTCATTCAGTGTAATAGGAACCATAGCACAGAGAGATGTGTACACTGCAACAAGTACACATGTCGTGAATGTAGGAAGGGTGTGTGGAAATTGTTAATATTTGAATGTGATGATTTTATATAGCACGGATCGGAAATCAGCAGTTCTTAGCATTGCACCACGCAAGCTGTCGATCAACCGCCTACTGTAACTTGCTTTATTTTTCTTCACTTATAGTCTAGAATAAAAGTGCACTTGTTTTTTATTCTTGTACACCAACATATGTTCCTGTGTTTGAGCGACACGGGCATGCTCAAAAAAATAGACGTGTAATGCCACGAAAAGTGCACGCAGGCACTTCAGTTCGCAAGCATTGGTACGAGAATGCAGTCACAAGTATGCTGCAGAGCTACAGCCATCTTTATGTGAAAACAGCATTCTCAGATGGGGGTAGGGAAGGATCCTGAACACGACTGAGACTGAGAATGAAAAGTGAATAAAAAAAAAACCTAACCTTTACAAGTATCATAAATTACTGGCTGTTACACACTGAAATCAAATGCATGTTTTTATTCTAAAATAGTAAGAATAAGAGCAGTTTACTTCTCAAAACTGAACCATGTGGGATAGAACTCATGACCTTTGGGATACTAGTCAGCGGTTGATACCATTATGCTACTGTGGTAGCTGTAGTATGTATGTGTCAATATGGCATGCTAAGGTGGCTTTTTTCTGCAGTTATATTTTTGAATAAAAGCATACTTGTTCTGTTATATGTGTACCTTTTGTGAAAGTGTTTGATATTTGGACTTCAGGCTTCATACATTATATAGTTTATGCTTACATTTTGTCATTTACTACTACAATATGAAAAACGTTTCTGTTTTAAAAATGTGTTTACACGGATTACTGTAGAAACGGAACACACGTGAAATGCGTGTGTTCCAAATAATGATCTATTATTTCCACTCTAAAACTCCACTTCACTCCCAGATAATCAATCAAGGCATGAACTGGGAGAAGTTTGTGCACGTTCTAAGTTGGTGGGGGGATGGAATAGCCGGCTACTTGCAGCTTTTCTTTTATCAGCACATTTAGATGACAAAAGATGCTGGTGGAGAGCTGTGAACAATTTTAAGAAGTGATTTAAGGTGGGACGGAATTACGAGTTTTTTCGTAGGTTCTGGTAATTCTAGTGTTAAGGTCAGTGTTCACGACTCCACCATAAGAAAGAGACTGGGCAAAAACGGCCTGCATGGCAGATTTCCAAGACGCAAACCACTGTTAAGCAAAAAGAACATTAGAGCTTGTCTCAATTTTGCTAATAAACATCTCAATGATTGCCAAGACTTTTGGGAAAATACCTTGTGGACTGATGAGACAAAAGTTGAACTTTTTTGAAGGCAAATGTCCCGTTACATCTGGCGTAAAAGGAACACAGCATTTCAGAAAAAGAACATCATACCAACAGTAAAATATGGTGGTGGTAGTGTGATGGTCTGGGGTTGTTTTGCTGCTTCAGGACCTGGAAGGCTTGCTGTGATAGATGGAACCATGAATTCTACTGTCTACCAAAAAATCCTGAAGGAGAATGTCCGGCCATGTGTTTGTCAACTCAAGCTGAAGCAATCTTGGGTGCTGCAACAGGACAATGACCCAAAACACACCAGCAAATCCACCTCTGAATGGTTGAAGAAAAACAAAATGAAGACTTTGGAGTGGCCTAGTCAAAGTCCTGACCTGAATCCAATTGAGATGCTATGGCATGACCTTAAAAAGGCGGTTCATGCTAGAAAACCCTCAAATAAAGCTGAATTACAACAATTCTGCAAAAATGAGTGGGTCAAAATTCCTCCAGAGCGCTGTAAAAGACTCATTGCAAGTTATCACAAACGCTTGATTGCAGTTATTGCTGCTAAGGATGGCCCAACCAGTTATTGGGTTCGGGGGACTGTGCTTAGCATATTCATAAGTAAGGCTGCTGTGCTACTCGGCACACCTCCCATGTAATTGACTGCCTGCCCATATATGGCCATTCTTCGCTACGGTGTGTTCATTCCTTTCCTTGCTTCGCCAAGGGAGCAGCCTTTTCACAGCTTCTGCACTGTTTTATAAACAAATGACATATAAGAAAGTTCTTTTTCGTTGCTTCGCCAACGAAGCGGCCTTTTTATTTAATCCACGGGTTCTCCGCTGTTTTATTCATTTATTACGATACTTATTGTGTAGGTATTTTACACTTAGTTTACTGTTCAGGTACCCATTTCCTTTATTTAATCCGTGGCTTTTCTGCTGCTGTTTTGTTTGTTTATTACGATTATAGCTATTTGATTCCCTTTCTTTGCCTGACTGCCTGCCCATATAAGGCACTTCGCAGTTTCTTCGCTGTGTTATAAACGAACGCCATACAAGTCCGTCCTTTCTCCTTGCTTTGCGGTTCTCTACTGTTTTATTGTTCGTTTATTACGATTGTTATAGTTATTGTGTAGCTATTTTAGACTTAGTTTACTGTTCAAGTACCCATTTCCTTTATTTAATTTGCGGGTTCTCCACTATTTTTTTTGTTCCTTTATTACGATTATAGTTATTTATTGATTCCCTTCTTTGGCTGACTGCCTGCCCATATAAGGCGCTCCGCTGTTCTTTTGTGAAGCAGCCTTTACACAGCTTCTTCACTGTTTTATAAACAAACGCCATATAAGGCCGTCGTCTTTCCTTGCTTCGCCAACTAAGCAGCCTTTTTATTTAATCCACGGGTTCTCCGCTGTTTTATTGTTGGGAGCTCTTCCTCCTTTTCTACGTACTGCGGTCACAGTCAGTTCATGTGATTACGTAGGCGGCGTGATGATGTCACACACAGCTCCGCCCCCACGGCCGTCGTGCTAACGTCCATTACAGTATATGGAGAAAAATAGGTTCCAGTTATGACCATTACGCGTAGAATTTCTAAATGAAACCTGCCTAACTTTTGTAAGTAAGCTGTAAGGAACAAGCCTGCCAAATTTCAGCCTTCTACCTACACGGGAAGTTGGAGAATTAGTGATGAGTGAGTCAGTCAGTGAGGGCTTTGCCTTTTATTAGTATAGATATAACTACAGAAACAAAAAGCCGCCTTAACAAGCAACATTGACACACGTTGATTATTACTGCCTCCGTGGCGCAATAGAATCAGCTGCCGCCTGGGAATCAAAAAGTCGAGAGTTCAATCCTGCACCACTCCGTTTTGAGAAGTAAACTACTCTTAGTCTTACTATTTTAGAATAAAAACATACATTTGATTTCAGTTTGTAACAGCCGGTGTAATTTATGATACTTGTAAAGGTTAGCTTTGGTTTTTTTTTTAAGTCCGTTTTATTATCTCAGCCGCGTTCACGAGCCCAAACGCACCCCACCCCCGCATTTGATACTGCTGTTTTCACATAGACGCGCTGTAAAAGAGGTAAACTCGGCTCCCTTCTAAATCGGAGCAAGAATGCACATACCATTGCTTGCATACTAAAGTGTCAGCAGGCACTTTTCGTGGCATTACACACAGTTTTGAGCATGCCCTCTGCACACTACTTGTGACTTTAGGCTTTAGGAAGTAAGTAAATAAATAAAGGTAAATCGTGTCATAAAATGATTTCTTCAAAACGTCGAATGTTATTTATTTGGCACGGACATACTCCAAAACACATGTGATTTTTTGAATAAAAGCGCAATTGTTGTGTTAGATTTGTACCTTTTGTGAAAGTGATACTTCAGGCTTCATTCATTATATAGTTTATGCCTACATTTTGTCATCTACTAGTAGAATATAAAAAACGTTTCTGTTTTAACTATGTGTTTACACAGATTGCTGTAGAAACAGAACAGACATGAAATGCGTGTGTTCCAAACAATGAACTATTATTTCCACTCTAAAACTCCACTCCCAGAAAATCAATCAAGGCATGAGCTGGTAGAAGTTTGTGCACGTTCTAAGTCAGTGGGGGGATGGAATAGCCAGCTGCTTGCAGCCTGATTTTTATCAGCACATTTAGATGACAAAAGACGTTGGTGGAGAGCTGTGAACGATTTTAAGAAGCGATTTAAGGTGGGACGGATTTACGAGTTTTTTTCGTAGGCTCTGGTAATTCTAGTGTTAAGGAAGTAGAATTGTTGAATATTGAGTTCTAACAGGCTACAATAAAGGTGTTTTACATGAGGAGACTTTCAATACAATGCAAGGTCAGTTATTCAAAAATGTAAGCAAGCCTTTATTTTTCTATCAATAATAAATTTGATTCATTAACATCACAATTGTAAATGTGGTAAATTTAGTCAAAGATGTAGACAAAAGGATGTAATGGTGTTTGATTCTATTATCACATGTGGCTGGTGTCTGTTTCAGCTTGCACACTGCACAGCTCCCCTGCTTGTGGCAAAGAAAGTTATTAACAGGATACATTTTTAACCTACTTACCCAATTCAGAGTAGCAGATAACTATAGTCTATTCCGAGTAGCACTGGTTGCAAGGTGAGAACCAACTCTAGATGGAGTGATAATCTACCTAATCTTGGTACACGCAGAAGAGCTGGAGCTGAGTTTGTTTTTTTCAATACCTATCCAACAGTTTTGTTTCTTTCACAAACTCTGGGTGAGCCTTGCAGTAAATTAACTCCCAAGAAGTGCAACTGTAGGTTTAAAGAATGTTCCTTGAAATTCTGTGTAACACTAAAACAAAGCAGCATTTATGAACTGTTTGTCTCAGAAATAGTACACATTCAGAGTAATATTCCACAACTTCCACTCCAGTTTTCAGTGGTTTAATTAGGTGTTTGGCATTCTGTAGCACTTTTAAGTTGAAAACCCTAAAACTGGTAATTTATTAACCAGCAAAACTTGTAATATATTTTATTTACATAGTGCCTTTCACATGCTCAAGGTAAACAGTAGGTATATGTAACATTGGATACAGATGTTTCTAGAATAGAACATTAAAACACATAGATACAGGATATACAAAGATACTAAGTACAATAAAAGACAATAAAGCAGAGTAAAATACTAAATTCTAAAAGGTAAGCCTAACAAATAACATAATTTATAATATAACACACACATTATACTGAGCATCTGGACAGACAGGAAGACTGAAAGAGGAGGCAGAATGTCAGTTGAAATTAAAAGCCTTCCTAAACAGGTGAGTTTTAAGTTGTTTTTTATAAGAATGAATCAAGTCAGCAGATCTCATTAATTTAGGGAGGTCATTCCAAAGTCTGGGTGCTGTACTCATAAAGGCCCTATCATCCATAGAGTGCAGGTTAGTATGGGGTACAATAAGATTGCCAGAATTGGAGGACCTAAGTTGATGAACAGGAGCATAGTGATGGAGCAGGTGCACTGGTGTAGTCTGGTGGGAGGCCATTTAAATCTTTTTAGGTTAATAATAGAATTTTATATTCAATTCTGTAAGACACAGGGAGCCAGTGAAGGTGAAGCAGGATGGGTGTTGTTTGCTCGTGGTTGCTGGTTTGTGTTAGGAATCTTGGAGTAGAGTTTTGAATGCAACTGGAACTGTGATATAAGATCAGAAGCTGCACCTGCCAGTAGAGAGTTACAGTAATCAATGTAGGATGTGATGAATGCTTTGATAAGTTTCTCAGGAGAGGAATCAGTGAACACACAGGTGAAAGTAGGAATGTTTTTTAATGTGGTTTATGTGGGAGGAATCAAAAATGACACCAAGATTCCTTACATTAGGAGAAAGTCTGATGAGATTACCATCAAGAGTGAGAAGTTAATTTTGTTACATTTCGCTTTAGTGCTAATTTGCAGGAGTTCAGTTTTCTTGCAATGTAATTTTAAAGAGTTCTGCTCAGTCCAAGTTTTAATTTCACTGAGGCAAGTTATCTGCTGAGAAAGCCCTGATGAAGTTTCACCTTTAACACTGAAATAGAGTTTAGTATCGTCTGCATAAAAATCATAACCCAGTCCAATGTAATTTCTGACAGTGTCAAATGCTGCAGTAAGATCTAACAAAATAAATATGCTGCTTTGTCCAGAGTCTCCTGTCATAAGCAAATCATTAGTTACCCGAAGCAGACCAGTTTCATAGCCGTGCAGCTTCCTGAATCCAGACTGAAAGGCTTCCATCAAATTATTAGAGGTTAAGTGGAGCTGGGAGGCCACAACACACTCAAGAACTTTGGAGAGAAAACGAAAGCAAGAAATAGGCCAAAAATGAAGATTCTCAGCATTAAGGCCAGACTTTTTTTTAACAGTGGGGGTTATAGAAGTGATTTTAAAAGTGGCTGGCACAAAGCCAGTGTCAAGGGATGTATTTATTATTATTGTAACAATTGGGATTGTGGCATGAAGGCACGATTAAGAAGTATGGTGGGGATGGGGTTGAGTACACAGATAGCGGGTCTCATCTTACAAAGCAGGTCATTTACAAATGCAGATATGACTGGTGAAAATTTAGAAAAAACTGGATGGAGTGAGAATACAGGGAAAGATTTAAATGGAAGATGTATTTATGTTAGTTGAATTATTTAGATTTATTGTGGAAAAAGTGTAGGATTTTTTCAGACTTTGGTAGAGGAGGTAATTTGGCCAGATGCAGGTAGAAGTAACTAACTACAGAGAACAATACCCTTGGGTTATCCCAGCCACTTTCTATTATTCTGCCATAACATGTGTTCTTGGCTATAGTTAGTACATCCATGTAAGCCCTTTGATGGTCAGAGAAAGCCTGGATGTGCACGGCGAGACCAGTCTTTTGTGACATTTTCTCACAGCATCGACCAGCTGCTTTCATAGACCATAACTCTGAATTGTACCATTGAGCTGAGCATTTAATGGAATCCTCCTTATGCTTTAAAGGAGCTGTTTTATCTAGTGCTGAAAGAAGTTCCGTGTTATAGTGATCAACAAGACTATCTAGTGTTGATGGAATAGGTGAATACAGAAACAAATCAGAAATGGAACTAGCAAGGAAAGAAGGTCAGATATTTTTAAGGTTTCTGAAAGACATTTGACATTTACAGGTAGGAGGGAGAGGTAATGAGACAGTGAAAAGTACTGCTTTATGATCCGAGAGTCCCAAATCACTTCTGTAAGTGTTGCCAATAGAGAAGTCAGATCTGCAGATCAAGTCCAATATTCCACCAGAATGAGTAGGAAAATCAACGTGTTGCACCAAGTCAAAACATTCCAGTAAGGATAGGAATTCATTTCTCAGCTTCCATGTAGTAAATGTCAGTATGGATGTTGAAATCGCCAAGAAGAATGACTCTCTGTGAAAGGGAATGTAAGTGGGTTAATAATTTAGTGCGCTAGTTAATAAGTGGCATTGAACATGTATCTGTAATCCGTTAAGTCTGAAAACTCCTTCCAGGGGTATGTGTTTATTGGTTTAGAAGTGTTCACTTACAAATCGGTTTACCATTTTGTGCCAGCTGTTTTTTCTATTTGTCATTGGAAACATTCAAAACCTGAATTAGAATCCCAGCTCAGTCACATTCTCTGTGGACTTTTTACATTACTCATGTACTGACATAGGGTTTATCTGCATGCTCTGGTTTTCTATCAGGTGCCAAAGATAGACACCTTAATTTAGTTGTTACAAAATGGGCCAATGTGCACATAGGCGAGAGTGTGCCTAGCAATAGACAGCCATCCTATCTGGAACTAGTTCTCACCCTTCTGCATTTGAAAGTTATTCTGTGTACGTAGAGTGTGACTATGGGAAAAAAAAAACAGATTTCATTCTTGTGTCTTTTCTTAGACTTGGAGGTTTGCTTTTTTTTACTTGTATATGTTAAGTTACTGGAATCTAGTAAGTGAAGACATAACTGCGTATGCTTTATATTATTAAATGTATTTTTGCAGTTGGTGTAATGGATAAAACTCCTAAAATGTTAATGGGTAAGTCTTTTGCAAACATTTACTTTCAATCCTGTCAAGATTTAGTTAAATATACATATTGTTCCTAAAAAGCTATTAAGATATCCACCTTTAGAGAGGTGATTTATTCTGGCTTCACATTGATAAAGCTGTTTTGCTAATTTAACAGCTAACCTTTGTGTATTGTTTTCATATTTGAGCGGAACCCTCTGTCTTTTTTTTCACCAGGTGCTACGAGACACTCGGATACATCACTTACGTTTGCTTAATGTGCTTGGATTTCATGCTGTCCTCTTTACACTTCCAACCTGGGTGCTTGTTGACCTGTCATCTTTCCTGGTGGATGGTGATGCGGTGAGTGTAAGGAAACAAGATGCTGATACAAGTTTTTCTGATTAAATGGGCTATCATCCCCTGGTTTAACTTTTAGTTTTAGTTCTAATAATGAGTTTATATGTTAGAGTAGCTATCAGATAGTAGGGAATTAAGGCATTATGTATGTGATGCTTGAGATCAGATTTCAAAGGTTATAAACTTGGCACACCTATCCTTGGCCAGTTTCGCCCATTACTCTTTGCAGCACCTCTCAAGCTCCATCAGGTTGGATGGGAAGTGTCAGTGCACAGCCATTTTAAGATCTCTCCAGAGATGTTCAATCGGATTCAAGTTTTGGCTGTGGCTGGGCCAGTCAAGGACATTCACAGAGTTGTCCTGAAGCCACTCCTTTGATATCTTGGCTGTGGGCTTAGGGTTGTTGTCCTGCTGAAAGATGAATCGTTACCCCAGGCTGAGGTCAAGAGTGCTCTGAAGCAGGTTTTCATCCAGAATGTCTCTGTACATTGCTTCAGTCATCTTTTCCTTTATCCTGACTAGTCTCCCAGTTCCTGCTGCTGAAAAACATCCCCACAGCATGATGCTGCCTCCGCCATGCTTCACTGTAGGGATGGTATTGGCCTGGTGATGAGCAGTGTCTGGTTTCCACCAAATGTGATGCCTGGCATTCACACCAAAGAGTTCAATCTTTGTCTCATCAGACCAGAGAATTTTGTTTCTCATGGTCTGAGAGTCCTTCATGTGCCTTTTGGCAAACTCCAGGCCTGCTGCCATGTGCCTTTTACTAAGGAGTGGCTTCCATCTGGCCACTCTACCATACAGGCCTGGTGGGTTGCTGCAGAGATGGTTGTCCTTCTGGAAGGTTCTCCTCTCTCCACAGAGGACTTCTGGAGCTCTGACAGAGTGAACATCGAGTTTTGGTCACCTCCCTGACTAAGGTCCTTCTCCCCTGATCGCTCAGTTTAGATGGCCGGCCAGCTCTAGGAAGAGTCCTGGTGGTTTTGAACTTCTTCCACTTATGAATGATGGAGGCCACTGTGCTCATTGGGACCTTCAAAGCAGCAGAAATCTTTCTGTAACCTTCCCCAGATTTGTGCCTCGAGACAATCCTGTCTCGGAGGTCTACAGACAGTTCCTTTGACTTCATGCTTGGTTTGTGCTCTGACATGAACTGTCAACTGTGGGATCTTATATAGACAGGTGTGTGCCTTTCCAAATCATGTCCAATCAACTGAATTTACCACAGGTGGACTCCAATTAAGCTGCAGAAACATCTCAAGGATGATCAGGGGAAACTTAATGAGCTTCATGGCAAAGGCTGTAAATACTTATGTACATGTGATTTCTCAATTTTTTTATTAAATTTACAAAAACCTAAAGTAAACTTTTTTCACGTTGTCATTATGGGGTGTTGTGTGTAGAATTCTGAGGAAAAAAATGAATTTAATCCATTTTGGAATAAGGCTG